>NC_064923.1:309835631-310135849 GCF_023897955.1 Schistocerca gregaria | reverse complement strand
TAATTGAGGGCAATATTATGGAAATGGAAGAGGATGCAGATGAAGATGAAATGGGAGATATGATACTGCATGAAGAATTCAGCAGAGCATTGAAAGAAAAGACCTAAGTTGAAACAAGGCTCCAGAAGTAGACAACATTCCTTTAGAACTTCTGGCAGCCTTGGGAAAGCCACCCATGACAGAACTCGTCGATTGGTGAGCAAGATGTATGAGACAAGATAAATAAATATCTTCAGACTTCAAGAAGAATGTGATAATTCCAATTCCAAAGAAAGCAGGTGTTGACAGGTGGTTGCAAAATACTAACACAAATTCTTTACAAATGAATGGAAAAACTGGTAGAAACTGACCTCAGGGAAGATCAGTTTGCACTCTGTAGAAATGTTGGAACACACAAGGTAATGCTGACCCTAAGAATTATCTTAGAAGATAGGTTAAGGAAAGGCAAACCTACATTTCTAGCATTTGTAGACTTAGGGAAAGGTTTGACAATGTTGAATGGAATACTCTCTTTCAAATTCTGAAGGTGGCAGGGGTAAAATACAGGTAGCGAAAAACTCTTTACAAATTGTACAAAAACCAGATGGCAGATGTAAGAGACAAAGAGCAGGAAAGGGAAGCAGTGGTTGACAAAGGAGTGAGACAGGGTTGTAGCCTAGCCCTGATGTTATTCAATGTATGTATTGAACAAGCAGAAAAGGAAACAAAAGAAAAGATTTGGAGTGGGAATTAAAATTCAGGGATAAGAGATAAAAACTTCGAGGTTTGCCAACGACATTGTAATTCTGTCAGAGACAGCAAAGGATCTGGAAGAGCAGCTGAATGGAATGGACAGTGTCTTGAAAGGAGGATATAAGGTGAACACCAACAAAAGCAAAATGACGATAATGGAATGTATTCAGATTAAATCAGGTGATGCTGAGGGAATTAGATTAGGAAATGAGACACTTAAAGTAGTAAATGAGTTTTGTTATTTGGGGAGCAAAGTAACTGATAATAAGAAAGTAACTGATGATGGGCAAATAGAGAGGATATAAAATGTAGACTAGCTATGGCAAGGAAAGTATTTTTGAATAAGAGAAGTTTATTAACATCGAGTGTAGATTTAAGTGTTAGGAAGTCTTTTGTGAAAGTATTTGTATGGAATGTAGCTATGTATGGGAATGAAACTTTGTAATTTGTAATTATTTGCATGAAACATGTAATTACATGCATAGTCATTGGTAGTACAATACAACAGTATACAATCTAAATTTACTTTATAATTAGAACTGAAGCTTGTAGTCCAAATTATTTGACATAATAATATTTTAGATTTTTGTTTCTACAGTAGGCTTGTCTAGTGTTGTGATCATGAATTTCTGCATTACAATATGTATATTTCTTATCTTCATTTCTGGCCCCGGTAGCTGAGTGGTCAGCGTGGTGGAATGTCAAACATAAGGGCTCGGGTTCGATTCCTGGCTGGGTCGGAGATTTTCTCCACTCAGGGACTGGGTGTTGTGTTGTCCTAATCATCATCATTTCATCCCCACTGACTCACAAGTTGCCAAAGTGGCGTCAAATTGAAAGAATTGCACCAAGCGGATGGTCTGCCCGACGGGAGGCCCCAGTCACACGACATTTTTTTCTTATCTTCACAATTAATACTGTTGTTTCAAACATCTACATAGAATAGATAGTCAGAATTTTATAATCTATAAACAATCCCTTACATGATGTTCTAGAATCTTTTTTGCCTAATATTCTCAAGGCTCTTTTCTGGAGTTTAAATACTCCGGTCTGCGTAAGTTTTGGAAGCCCCGCCCCACAATGAAAAACCATATGCTAGAAATGGATGTATTAAACCAGAATACAATATCCTTATTGTTTGGGTATTGATGTATGGAGCTATTCTTCCTAAAACATATAGGCTAGATGATAGCCTTGCACATACATTATCAATTTGTTGTGTCCATAGTAGTTTGCTATCTATGCATATACCTAGGAATTTACACCCACTGCAGATTTTCCCTAAAATATTACTGTCTTGAGAATCAATACAAGTTTGCAAATCACCAACATTGAAGGGGATTATATTTGTTTTTTGTAAGTTGACTATTAGATTGTCATTTTCAAACTTTTCCTTTGCAGTATCTATAATTTTTTTTTACTTCTATGCCGAGATTTAAGTATATCATTTCCCCAACAAAGGCCTGAAGTGTCATCTGCATACATTGTAATTAAAGTGTCATTTTTAACTATCTTTTGGAAGTCATTAACGTAACATATAAAAAGGAAGTGGCCAATTATCGATCCCTGAGGCACACCAAATTTAATATTCCTGACCCTTGATGTATAACTTTTTAATGTTTCTCCATTATTGTGTGAGATTGAGGTACACTGTCTTCTGTTTTTTAAATATGATGTGATGAGGTGCAATAGTTTTCTACTTATGCCATCTCTGGCCAGTTTTCACTGAAGTACCTTATGGTCAAACCTATCAAACTACTTGCATGCCTTCATTAATTTTGTCAAGACCTTCCAGCATAAATTGAAGTGTTGCAGTCATGGTGTGACGACCAGTTCTGAATCCATTCTGAAAATCTCCCAGGATGTTGTGCTTATTATGATGCTCTACCATATATTTCAGAATTATTTTTTCAATTAACTTGCTAAAAACAGAAGTTAAAACAAGTGATCTGTAATTTCCTACTAGTTGTTTATCACCTTTTTTGTAGAGAGGTTTAACAATGGCTAATTTTAATATGTCATGGAATACTCCTTCTTTTAATACACTATTTATTAGATGCACCAAAGTATATGCTAGATTATTTTCGCACTGTTTAAGTAAAAATGGGGAAGATGGAGAAGTTTCATCCCAGCCAGCGAAATTTTTTGTTTTTACATTCTCTGATGAGCTGCAGAATATCCTTGATTTCAAGTTTATGGAGTTGACTAGGTTCAGAACTGTCCACAGCAAGACTTCCAACAGGTACTTTATCTGTGGTACAAAAGTCAGATTCAATGATATCTATGAAATAGTCATTGAAAATGTTACCGATCTCCTGAGGATTGGTGGCATCAGTATTGTTATTAGATATCTGTATGTTGATGTTACCTTTAGTTTTGTTTTATTGTCTATTATTTCATTTACTATTGACCAGCAGGTCTTAGAGATACTATCTGAGTTTTGTATTTTCGAGTTAATCTTTTCAGCCTTCAATCTTTTGACTTTGCTTGCAAAACTGGTACTTAAATCGTTTGTATTTATCCTTGTGCTCAGTTTTTTGGTCTCTCTTTGTATCATATACATTTCTTCCATTTTTTCTTTCAGTTCTTTGGTAGAATTATCAAATTCTATGGGTCTTGACTGTCTTGCCTTATTCTGATTAATATTTATCTTTCTGGTGGGAATAGTATTAATTAGATGAAGAGATAATGTACCTAGGAAGGCATCCCATTTATTATTCACTCTTTCAGCTTGAAATACTAGATGCCAATATTCATGACCAAGGTTCTCTCACAGTTTGACAATGTTGATAACAGAGAGATATCTTTTGTATTCATATATTTTCTTTGGTTTTAGACCAGGATCTTCCTTTAGCACTAATAGTTGGTCTAGATGGCCAGAGATGTGCCATTGACAACAGCAGCTGTGGCAATATTTTCACACTTACTGATAACATGGTGTATAGAGCTTACACTAGTTGGAGTGATTCTAGTGGTTATGTCTCCCAACAGATCTTTTGTGCCATAAAGAATAGACACAGTCTTCAAAGCATTTGCTTTCTTGGGAATCTGGCAACATGTTGACATTATTATTCCCTAATAATATAACATGTGTATGTTCCTCTTGGACATTACTTTACATAATACTGTATCAAAGGAATTTTGAAATAATTCAAATTTTCCATTTGGTGATCTATACAGTGCTAAGATAAAGTATACAACAGACAAGAATTTCAACTTAATTGCTACAGTTTCACAGTGCAAATAAGAGGAATAGTCTTTTACCCAAGCAATATCTTTGTAAGATTCTAAAAAATTATTTGTTTCTCAGGTAGATAGCTACTCCTCCACCTCTATGGTTAGAACGACAGTAAAAATCAGTAAATAAATAATTTTGGATTTTAAACAAGTGAATGTTATCTGCAGATTTTTGGTGTTCACTGACAACTAGTATGTGGGGTGTAATATCTGTAAGATAGTGATTGAAAACATCAATCTTATTACCTAATCCCTCTACATTAAAATGTAGGAAAGAAGTATTGCTTTCTTCAGGTACATTTTGTGCATGATTATCCCCTCTTCTCCTTATTAGTTTCCCTTATTATTTATAAAGTTGCAAATATCAGTAATCATCTTACTGAAGGTCTTGGAGCCTAACCTGTTTAAGTGAGTACCATATTTCCCCAGACATTTGTTGCCTAAAAACTTATTTGGATTGATAAATATTGCTCCTGCTCCTAGATTATTACAGATCTCAAGAATATTACAATTTATCCACTCTATATAAGTATCACTCACAGGCCTTCTGTAGATTATTCTGCTGATTACAATTCTTGAAGACCTGTATAAGTTTCTTGCTGATGGGATTACGTTTCTAGTTTCACTGACAATTTCTTTCTCAGTGGTGCTAAAGTGAATTTGTTCATACATGAATGTAAACACCTTTGTAGATTCTTATGGCTTCGCCAGAAGATCCCTGATTTGAATTTTGAATATTGATTAAGTGATTATTTAATTGATGGATCCTGATATCAGGACGAACGTCGAGTCTCGAGTGTGGCACATCAACATTTTTTAGTAGTGAGTCACCTACTATGAGAAAGTCTTCTTGATTTGCCTTTTCAGTACTGTGATGACTAATTCATTTTTTTCCCTTATGTGACATTGTTCCAGTGATATTTGTCTCTTGAATTTGTGTTTTCACTTTGCACTTCTTCATAAACAGTGGATATTAAAGGTTCAGAAAAAAGGGTGTCATCACTTCACGAGTTTTCACTGTTAAGGTTGCTTTCAACACCTTTCCTGCTTTTGATAGAAGATATTTCAGTTTCAATATGAACATTACAAACCATGGAACTTAATGTTTCAGTAAACTGGATATCACCACTTTGCAAATTTTCATCATTAAGTTTGCTTACTACACTATTTCTGCATTGGAAGGAGGTTTTTTGAGTTTCACTTTCATCTTCTACACATAAAGCACAGCTAGAAGATTCCGTAAACTGGGTGTAGCGTATTTCCAAGTTTCCACTGTTAGGTTTGTTCACAAACCTGATACCACTTTTGAGATGGTGTTCTTCATTTTCGCATTTTTCACAATTACTTTTTTCAAGTCTCATCAGCTCACTATTTACAATTTAGACAAGAAGAGATAGAAGCTTTCAAAATATGGTGCTACAGAAGAATGCTGAAGATTAGATAAGTAGATTGTGTAACTAATGAGGAGGTACTGAATAGAATTGGGGAGAAGATTAATTTGTGGCCAGAGGAAGGTACCTAGAGTTTATTCATCAGGTATTTGAGAGTGAGAGCATTTAATGATTAGAAACAAACTTTACACATCATTTCAAATCTTTATGAACCTTTTCCTTGCTGACATTTCCCACAACATGATGAAAGCAGAAAAGTTTATTGCTTACTATATTTTTCCTTTCTATGCAGTAAAGCTGCCACATCAGACATGATATTAAAATTTATTATTTATAAGATGAACATCAACAAAAGCAAAACAAGGATAATGGAATGTAGTCGAATCAATTCGGGTGTTGCTGAGGGAATTAGATTAGGAAATGAGACACTTAAAGTAGTAAAGGAGTTTTGCTATATGGGGAGCAAAATAACTGATGATGGTCGAAGTAGAGAGGGTATAAAATGTAGACTGGCAACGGCAAGGAAATCATTTCTGAAGAAGAGAAATTTGTTAACATCGATTATAGATTTAAGTGTCAGCAAGTCATTTCTGAAAGTATTCGTATGGAGTGTAGCCATCTATGGAAGTGAAACATGGACAATAAATAGTTTGGACAGGAAGAGAATAGAAGCTATCGAAATGTGGTGCTACAGAAGAATTCTGAAGATTAGATGGGTAGATCACGTAACTAATGAGGAGGTATTGAATAGGATTTGGGGAGAAGAGAAGTTTGTGGTACAACTTGGCTAGAAGAAGGGATCGGTTGGTAGGACATGTCCTGAGGCATCAAGGGATCACAAATTTAGGATTGGAGGGCAGCGTGGAGGGTAAAAATCGTAGAAGAAGACCAAGAGATGAATACAGTAAGCAGATTCAGAAGGATGTAGGTTGCAGTAGGTACTGGGAGATGAAGAAACTTGCACAGGATAGATTGGCATGGAGAGCTGCATCAAACCAGTCTCAGGACTGAAGACCACAACAACAACAACTTCTTTACTAACTGTATACTTGATACACTTTACAGACAATATTCACATATGCTGCTGAATAGAACTCCACTGTATGACACATGTTGTTGTTGTGGTCTTCAGTCTGAAAACTGGTTTAATGCAGCTCCCCATTCTGCTCTATCCTGTGCAAGCCTCTTCATCTCTGAGTAACTACTGCAATGTATATGCTTCTGAGTCTACTTATTGTATTCATCTCTTAATCTCCCTCTATGATTTGTACCCTTCCCCCCCGCCCAATCCCATGCTGCCATCCAGTGCCAAATTGATGAACCCTTGATGTCTCAGAATGTGCCCAATCATCTGATCCGTTCTTCTAGTGAGGTTGTACCACACATCTCCTTTCTTCCCAATTCTGTTCAATACCTCCAGTTTGTTATGTGATCTACCCAGCTAACCTTCAGTATTCTTCTGCAGCACCACACTTCAAAAAATTCTATTCACTTCTTGTCTAAACTGTTTATCACCTTGTGTCACTTCCATACATGGCTACACTCCTTACAAGCACTTTCAGAAAAGAATTCATGACACTTATATCTATACTCAGTGCTAACAAATTTTTCTTCTTCAGAAACAACTTTCTTCTAATTTCAGGTCTACATTTTATATCCTCTCTTCTTTGACCATCGTCAGTTATTTTGCTGCCCAAGTAGTAAAACTCATCTACTACTTTAAGTGTCACATTTCCTAATCTAATTCCATTAGCATAATCTGATTTAATTCGACTACATTCCATTTCCCATTTTGCTTTTGTTGACATTCCTCTTATATCCTTCTTCAAATATGCTGTCCATTCCATTCACTGCGCTTCCAAGTCCTCTGCTCTCTCTGATACAATTACAATGTCATTGGCAAACTTGAAAGTTTTTATTTCTTCTCCCTGTACTTTAATTCCTACTCCAGATTTTTCTTCAGTTTTCTTTACTGCTTGTTCAGTGTACATATTGAAAAACATCAGGGATAGACTATAGTCCTGTCTCACTCCCTTCTGAACCTCTGCTTCCCTTTCATGCCCCTTGACTCTTATAACTGCTGTCTAGATCCTGTATAAATTGTAAATAACCGTTTGCTCCCTTTATTTCATTCGTGCCATCTTCAGAATTTGAAAGAGAGTATTCCAGTCAATGTTGCTAACAGTTTTCTCTAAGGCAACAGATGCTGCAGATGTAGGTTTACCTTTCTGTAACCTATCTTCTGTGAGAAGTTGTATGGCAACTATGAGTTCCTACATTTCTCCGGAATCAAAACTGATCCTCCTGTCAGCTTCTGCCACTTTTTCCATTCTTCTGTACAGAATTCATGTTAGTATTATGCAACCATGACTTATTAAACTGATAGTTCAGTAATTTTCGTACCTGTTAGCACCTGCTTTCTTTGAAATTGGAATTATTATATTTTCCTTGAAGTCTGAGGGTATTTTGCGTGCCTCATATGTACAACACATAGATCAGGAGATGTGATGTCATAAATACTGAGATACATGAGAAACTGCTGCATCAAACATGATGTTTCAATTTATTATTTTTTTGCTACTAACTCTGTTCACAACACATTTTGCGGACAGTCTCCACATAATCTTCATTGATCCACTATGGACCGTGGGACAACGGCTGGCATGTATTTCTTGATGCAGTAATTTACCAACAGCCATATGTGTTGCAGAAATTTATTTTATGATCTTCTCATGTGCTACCAGTTTTGCTATTACATTGATGCCATCTTCAGGCCCCACACATCATAGTCATAAAAACGCTATACACGGTAGGAGCCATATAACTGGATCCATGAATCAAATCGTTATGCAGCAGCTCTTGGTGGCCAGGCCTTGTGTGAGATGTCACAGGTGAGGCATATCCACTTACTGTGAATCACACTTTTTCCTGCTGGAAGAAAAGAATTAAAGGGTCTTTTGGTTGCTGTATGATACTGCAAACTGTATGTAGCCTCACACCTTTCCCTTGTTGTTGAACTTCAAAGCTTACTCTTATCATTGGGGCCACATGAAAGATGCCATGTATGCAGAGCACATGAAAATTTCACACTGCCTATGACGTCAATTTTAAAATGACTGGCAGGTGCCCAGTTGAAATATTATGCAAAGTATTGAATGACGACCGGCTGCAAGCCCAAAATTTTTTGAACTGCCTATGACATCATCTGAATGCAGGTGAAAGCATTTGGATAAGTACTGCAGAACCTATTGCGGCATATGCAAAGAAACTTTGAGGACCTTCATTACCAGTTAAAGACCTCCTCTATGTCGTATGGCGGTAAAAAGTGTTGTGTTGGATCCTGCATGATATGAATAAAACGGCCACTAGCATGTAAACCATTCATTTCTCAACATACAGCATACTACTACATTTTGTTTGTCCCATATCTTCTTGAGGGTTGTATCCCACAGTTTGGCCTAATTTCTCGAAATAACTCTATACATCAATATACTATGTACATTTCACTTCTTCTTTGACCTTGACAGATCTATTATTGCAAGTGAAAAGTTAATAACTCTAAGTGAAAATGAACGTGAAAGATTGAAACGAAAGTTATCTGCATTTGATCCAACGAGAAGATATCATGGTATTGAAGAGACTCAAGCTGCTGTTGACCAACTGGATTCTGTTGCACAATCAATGGAAAAGCAGTTGCAGTCTTTGTCCATCTATGAGGAATTCCTAAAAAAGGTCTGAGTGTTTCCATTATGTTAGTTCTACATTTTGATATTTGTCAAATATTATCTTTTAACTTGAACTTAGCTTCATATTTGTCAAGGTTAGATTGAACTAAACTTAACTTCATTTGATCCCTTAGAATTACATTGTGTACAACAGGTTTATCTTGAAATGTACCTGGCTTGTTAGGATAGACACATTATGAAATACCTGATACCAGATTCATCTAGGAGTAAGCATTACACCTTTCAAGTATATGACATTTTTATTACAGTAACCTAAATTTGCTGTTGTCTCTCTTACTGGCACATTATCATTGTCCATTGTCAGAGATTATTTAAAGTAATTTAATGATCTGAAGATGGCTAAGTTCATCATCCAATTTCATATACTGAACTTCAGAATTGTACAGATCTAAATTTCGCATATATGTATTTCAGTTTAGTTAATTTTGTAGTTTTAAATCCAAGAAAACACAAGTCAGTTTTTGTAAAACAATTTTTGAATAAAACACACAGATTTATACTATATAAATATCTAGAAAATAGGATAAAAAACTTAGATATTTATTCAAAAAGTAAACATTTTGAACTTTCACAATATTTGCTGAAATTTTGAAGACTGTTAGTGCATACTAGAGTCCTCCAGATGTGTGTCCCATAAAAATGGTCTACACAAGAAGTACTCTAAAATCTTTTCAGAACAGTTCACACAAACAGTTCTATCCCTGATGCTGTGTCATTTAAAAGCACTTCACACATTAATGCGTTATAGTTGACTGATATCACTTTGCCTAATGACACAGGCAAGTCAAGTGAGCACTGACAGCTGAGTAAGTGCTGTCTGTGGCTATGTGTATGTCACATGGTTGCACTCATTTGCATATGGCTACAAATTTGGAGTATGTAAAGTATGCCCATGCCCTTCCCTTAGCACTGCAGTGTAGTTTAGTGTAGTCACTAAATCTTGCACTTCTTTGTTCTTACCAGTCAGTGCCCTTGACATTATGAACTGTAATGAGTCGTACTAGTTCCTTTGTTTGATTTACACACAAAGGCTTACTGTGTAGTTGGACTGAAGTCTTTTCTTTCTTTTTTTTAATTATAAAATAAGTTGACAGTTAGTAATCAGTTGTCATTTCCACCCCCCCCCCCCCCCAAGTAAATCTATTTCATTTGTTCTGTCAAAGTATGTCTTATTATCAGTGCAATTTTAACCGCAGATTGATTGCGAGCATCATTTCATCAAATATTCATTCACTCAAATTTACAGTTCCACAGATAAATCAGTGAGCTTCAATACATTCAGTATTGTGATTATCACTTTAATTTTCATTATACATAGTAATACGCAGTCATTGTAATAATACTTGATGAATTTCAGGTATACAGCTTACATATTCTCCATACAAAACATGGAAACACCACAGATAAAAGAAATTCTGATTTTCAATGGATTCCAGTTGTTAACAGACCCATTATTACTTTTGAGTTGTGATGAAGCTTAAGGCCCATTTTAAGCATGAAAAATGTGTTTACACTGAATGATGTGATAACAATCTTTCCAAAACTTATATTTTATAAAACTGCTAATCTTCAGACGCAGATGCAATTAAAAAGTAATACATCATTATGTTCCTCACATTATGTGTTGAAATTCCTCCATGTATTCCATTTACTTGTTCAGGATGCATCACTATGTTCCTCACATTATGAATTGAAATTCCTCCATGTACTCTCCAAGTGCTGCGTGCACTTGTTTAGGCCAGGTTATTGATAATATATTTTCACTTGCATAGCTATCTCTGTCAAGCACAGAGTTATGCAAAAGACACAGGCTTTTACAGTATCAACAGAAAATGAATAAATCCATTTTATTCTGTTTTACCTTCTTCTTTTTGTACAACATTAAACTAAAACATATTCTAGCAATTGTCCATGTTCCATTTCACTGAGACTGAGCTGAGAGACTGGGAAGGAATAAAATGAAGGGAGCTTCCAAGTCATACACAGCAGCAGTGGATAAATGTGAAAATGCTTCAGTGGCATGCTGTGTATACAAAGCAGTTTAGATTGCTTTTGGACAAGAGTAAAATGGGCCTACAGCAGGACGCCCACCAGAATAATGCAGCAAGTGATGTCATTTGTGATATGGCATAAGGCTTGTATCCAGCTTCAAATGTCAGGTGGAACAAACACAGTCTGATGGGGTAGAAGCTACCACATTTATGTGATGTAAGGGTGCTGTATGGTATGCCAAATTAGTGCAGTGTGTTGCACTTTTGCCATATGTCACATCTGTACCATATAGTGACAGTTTCTGCTTTAGTAGTAGACTTACCTCTGAACCCAGGAGAATAAAAAAACAATCCTGAGTTCCACATTCATTCTTTTGTCTTGAGGAGGAATATCAATGTATTTATAACCACAGAAGTGCTAAATGGAGCAACAAGAATGCTGAAGATAAGGAGTGGGAAATGATTACGAGTGAAATACCAGAGACAGGTGCAGTAATTGAAATCAGTTCTTTTTTTTCTGTTTTGTGAATTTGTGGAAAAGAAAGGAGTTATACAACTGAATAAAAACATATAATGTCATTTTGTATGAAACAACATCCAGAACCAGACCCACTTCCCTTAGGTAATCTGTAAATAAATATGGGCCTTTCATCAGTTAATTGATTATGAGGATGATACCTCATAACTCATTTTGTTAGTGAAAAAGCTTCATCCACTGCAAAATATTTTAAAAATTCACAGTCCTTTTGCAGTAAAGGTGTAAGTCATCTCCAAACACCAGTTTGTGTGATTTATTTAATTTAAAAACACAATGTGTTTCAGGAAGATACGATCCCATTATGACATGGCTTAATAATGTTTAAGAACTTGATAATGGAACTATGTCTCACTGAAACATGTTGTATTTTTAAGTTAAATGAAGGATACATCTGGACAACTGGTGCATCGTATTTGCCTTACAGACATCATGATGTAGCTGTACTATGGTTTCACAGCAGAGTTCTTTTAACACTCTTGCATGACTGTTGTGGCCAAACTCTCCAAGAGCAGTTTATAGAAGTAATACATCTGTATCTGAAACACCTAACAAACCAAGGGAAGGAAAATCTTTGTAATTATGAAATGGTAATCCAGATTTAGAAAAAGCTGTAAGTCTGATGTGCTTTCCATTTAATCTACCAATGCAGTTTGGTAGACTCAATAGATCCCAGTAGTGATCAGCCATTTTCTTCCAGAAATATGAGTTGGTGTTGCTAAATATTCAGGATGAAAATACTCTACACAAAATTTGTGTACTGCTCACTAGCATATCCAGACAAGAAGACATCCATAGACAGAAAGAAATTAAACCAAGTCATATAAAACAAGCATGGGGTGCAGATTATAATTTTTTTGATGAAGATAAATTAGACAAGCTAAAATTAGTAAATTTACTTCAAAATAGTGATGGACACTACATTTGTTTTCAGTTTTTCTGGAGAAATCCATCTCTGAGAGACATGTTTGCTGTGTCCAGAAATAGTGATGTAATTTGTTCACTGACTACCTGTATTATATGATTTGATATTTCATCATCACCAGCAGATTTCCTGATCTTTAGTTTCTGGGTTGTTTTCCTCAGTTCATTGTTTGTGACTGGTTTCAAGATCATGATGCTCCATGATTTTTTAATACCTTAGAGCCTCCTTGTTTGGACACTTTCTATCCAATTTTAAGTGCTCAGCCACATTTTTGTTATTATCATTGAGTATGTTTGCTATTCCTCTGTCAGTTGCAAATATTGTGTTGTCTATTTTCATTAATCTGATCTCTGTTTCTTTGCTTGATCAATCTTTTTACTTTCTCTCAGCATTAATTATATTCCAAACTGTGTTTTTTTTTAGTTCAGTGTGATGGTGTTAATTGCTCTTACCTTTGTCTCCCTTTATTATTTTCCTATACTTCATTCGTCATACTTTCTGATTTTTAGTTTTGTCCATCTGTCTCAGTCCTGCAGTTTTTGTGTTCTTTAACTTTTCACTGGTGTTCAACTGTGTTCATCCTGTACATTCTGTAGCTTTTGTTGTCTCTTTACTTTGGGGAATGGTGCATTAAAATGATATTTAACTGTAGTAATAAATGTATCATACTTTTTGTTTTATCCTTCCATGACATACCAACCATAGTATAATATAAGATTCATTAGAATAACATTTTCCACTCTTACCCTCTTAGGCTGATGAAAGATATTTGTGAGAGCTGAAACTGCAGTTTAGGTAGTTGTAAAGGGTAAAATGTCTCACTGTGCTCGCCCTCGTTTTATGTCTGTCCAAATAAAGTATAAGTAACATCAGCCCCAGACATCAGTGAGGTACGACAGTGAATAAACCTCTCCACTTGCTGTGGCGGAGCACATCTTCTTTGCTATTCTCGCCACCTTGGAGGTCAAGAAACAGAGAGACTTGCTCAGGTATGTCAATGAGCAGGAACACATGAAAAATTGAAAAACTGTCATGGTTTCATTCAGTGGCTAATGCCCAAGTAAGACACATGTATGCTATAATGGGTTATCATAACCTATGAGATCTGTTCACCCATCATTGTAATTGAAGATATGTATAAGAAACAATGGGTGTAAAATACAGAAAAGTTACCAGTAAGCTCTTTACTTCATGTAGCATGGACAGATTAAAGCTCTCTTCCAACATGCGCACATCTCACCAGAAAGAGGTAAATGAGATTAATTGACCATAGTAACCTGGTGAATGACAAGAAATAGTTAAGCATTGAAATAAGCATCAGTACATTAGTCAAAATCATGATGTTGAGGAAATGGAACATGTTGGCATGCTGATTCCAAGGCTAAGAGTGCAACAGTAATCTCCGAGAATGACTTTGCAGCAGCCGATCAATGCAACAGCAGAGTGGCTTCATTTCACAGAGCAGTAGCCAGTCAACACAACTATGTGATAACTGCACACCAGCTGATCCAGTATTACTTCACCCGAGTTTAATGTACTGGCAGCATTCAGAGTGTCCAATTAGGTGAGCTGCAAATAGTCCCAAGACAGAGAATGGTGAATTTACCAGTGTAATGACAAATTCTTTTGACAATATTGTAGTACACTAGAAGGAATTTATAAAGGTCAAACCAGATGGTTCTACATGCACAGTGAAAATTTTGAAGCAATTTTATGAAATATTACCAAAAGATTGGGCAGATACAACTAAAATTAATTTTATTCTTATTCATTCACAACTGGAAGAGGTGGTTCCAAATACCAGTATAAATTTAAGGGTTTGTGTCAGTTCAAAATAGCATTCACAAGAGAATTTTTGTATCTTAGTGTATGTCCTAAAATTTATGATGAGAGGAAACCAATCTTTGCAAAATATTTAAGACAGAAAGAATGTGATACTGATGACTTGAGCTTTGATAATATCATATCTGAAGAGCATATAAGTGCTTGTAGCATATAATATTAACATGTATTTGTGTTTTAAGACTGATGATAATAAGCATGTGAACTTTATGGATTACTTGAGAGAAACTTTACGTTAGAAGTATGCAGTAAAAAGCTGTCTTCTTGTTTGCCATTGATTAAAAAAGGGAAGTTTATTAGTAGTGAGCCACGTGCTGCATCAGGCATCCTATGTTATTTAGATGAATTGTCTTACTAAGGAGAATCTTACTAATTAACACAAAGATGGATGGGAAAAATTTATGATGCATTTTCTCTCCACATCCAGGAGGAGGTTAGAATAGTTAATTAGGAGGACACCAATGTATCATTACAGATATAGTATGCCTTATGTTACCAGTCATGGAGCTGGAAGGCCAAAATTTATTTATTTAGGAGTTATTTACAAAAATTATGCAATGATAATTATTTTAATTACTTACCTGAGACAAACTGAGCCTTAATTTCTTTTTTCCTTATTTATTGGTTTGTAAATGAATATAATTGATTAGAAGAGGGTAATTTATTTATGTTCATAATTAATGTTGTAAGATATTCACCTGTTCTCTTCTGCTGCAACAGAAAGTCAAATGTTAAATATAATCACTAGTTCAGCAACAGGGCATAAGCTTAATGTTCAGTATATTCCACAAAGATGTTAGGGCATTATTACTTGTAAAACATGATAATTACTTAATTGAAACTGAGTATTAAATGAAAATTATAGTCAGCTGAAAGTATTTTAGTGATACATAAGATTATCTAAGCTTTGTGCCCTTGCAACATATCTAATAGACCCAGAAGAAGACCCTCAATAAAAGATATTGTACAAAATTGATATGTTAAAGAGTCCTCAACGGACTCTGCCACCTTTTCAGATTAGGCTGGGTGACGACTGCCAGTTTCTGAGTTAGCTGCTAAGGTTTCATATTTAATTTTCCCTAGAGTAGTTTCTTCTACTTTCTTCTACTCTCACTATCCTATAATCTTCCACTTGACTGTGTTTCTCACTGTCCTACACTCATTTCAGTCATAGAACTACATTAAAATTAGCACTGACATATTACAAAGTATTTGACATAATTTTCTAATGAATGAAAGAAATGAAAATATTGGTATAATAAAAATCTATTACAATTATATTATGTGACAATGTAGAATGAATATCATACATAACTTACGTGTAATGAGAATTTTATATTTTTTCTATATTATGACACATTATGGTTGGGTTTCTACAACCTCTGGCAATAAAGTTCATTGAATGAAGTCAGAACAGTTGATTGGGCAACACTGGTGACTCCCAACAGTGCATGTGCATAGTGGCTGGTGTGGACAACCTGCCCCCACCATAGTTCAGTTGAGCATTGTGTGTGTTCTGTATTAGACCCTGTTGGACAAAGTGCTTGTTTAGTGCATTGGTTCTGAACAGAGAACAGGACAACGAACAAGCAAATAATCAATTTAAAGATTTGTTTTAAGCTCTGCACAACACCAAAAGAAACATATGCAACACTGATACATGTTTTTGGGGATCAAACACTGTCCATGAATTGTGTGTACAAGTGGTTCGCCTGTTTTCTAGGAGACTGGGAAAGTGTTTTTGACAATCCCCATAGTGGACAACAGGCAACCACTGTCAATGACGAAAACATTGAGAAAGTGAGGACATTAATCATGAACAACTGTTGATTATCTGTGTGTATGATAGTGGATGGTCTGCAGATGAACCATGAATCCATGCAACAAATCCTTACCTAGGAGTTTGGGAAGAGGAAAACATGTTGTCACCTTGTGTCACATCACTTGACTGACAATCAGAAGCAAGCACATTTAGAGGCTTCAAAGGATTTTGTCAAAATGATGGATGCGACACCCAATTTCTTGAACTGTGTTGTCACTGAGGATGAAACCTGGTGTTCTCTGGTACAACCCTGAAATGAAACGACTAAACATGGAATGATGTTCTCTGAGATCACCTCATCAGGAAAAGGTCAGAGCCAAAAAATCATGTATCGAAATGATGATCATCACCTTTTTTGATAGTCAAGGCATTATCCACAAGGAATTTCTACCTGAGGAAGCAATGTTGAACACTGCATGGTACGTTGAAATTTTGACCTGTTTCATGCAAGGTCTATGCAGGGTATGACCCCAGAATGCACAACAAGGTTCCTGATTTTTTGTTCACGAAAATGCTTGTCCACACACAGCAAATATCGTCAAATTGTTCCTGGTGAAGAAGGGGGTGGTGCAGCTTGAATATCCACTATATTCACCAGATCTCAGTCATCCAGACTTCTTCCTATTTCCTCAACACAAACTTGCATTGAAAGGAAAGAGATTTTATGATATTCCTGACATCCAACAAAACATGACATGGCTTTTGAACACCATCCCAAAGGAAGACTTCGTGTAAAGTTTCCAGGACATGTATCGCAGAGCTCAGCAGTCCATAGTTTTGGGAGGTGACTATTTCAAAGGACAGTAAGGTAACTGTAGTTCATAGTTCATCTATGTTAATGTTACAGGACTGTTCACCAAACTTTATTGTTAGAGGTTGTATACATTTTTATATGGGAGGTTACGTTCCATGAGTCAGCTTGTGGAGATAATGACAATAGACTGACTGACTTGTAATTATGACTGTTTGACAAATTTCAGATGTGTAGTTACTCAGTAATATCATGCTTACAATAGTGGCATGTTAGGATCAATTTTTTGAGGTCTATATGGGTGAGATCAAGAACAGTCTGTTCTGAAGGCATGTCATTGAAGAGTGAATTCTGTCCTTGGGGCTTCTAAGAATTTTTCTTTCTCTTACTTCTCTGACTGTAGTGCCTGTTCTGTTGCCCCTCTTTCCACATTCATGTGTTTGTATTGCAGAAGCCCTTCTTTTCTGCAGAGCACATTGTGGTACTTACCACCAACATAAGATAGCATGGGCAAAAACACCTGTATAGCAACAAGAAACACATGCAATACTGTAGTGCCTGTATTATTCTCAATTATGATGCAGTGTCAGAACGAATACTGCATTGTAATTCAGAATAACACAAGCACTGCAATATTTTATTTATCCGTGGACACAGGGCAAGCGGCTTTCAAGTATAATGTCTAACCCTTTAAGGAAATATAAATAATGGATGTACAAGTACTGGTTGTAGACACATGGTTGACAATATTTGGAAGTTCGGATCTGACTGTGAGTCATGCTCAGGTAACCAAATGGTGAGGCAACCACCCATGATAAGTGGGAAATCCAGGTTTAAGTTCTGATGCAGCAAAAATTTTCATTGTTGTCATTCCATTATACATTTGATGGTTATCCAGATTTGTAAATGTGAATACATTTTATGAGAAACACAAACAGTTAACTGACAGAAGTTATACATACATCAACCATGTCACAAAAAACAGGGGGGAGAATGGGAACAGAAATCAAATACGTAAAGGTAAAGCATTGGTTCAGAGAGAAAATCATCTGGCAGCTGTATTTGAGCATGTTATTATCTCTAGAGAATCACAGGACTGTTATCGAAAACAAAGTAACAAACATAGGAAGAATACCATGAGAGCTGCCCTTTTATTAGGTACTTTCATATATGTAAGGTACTTTCATATATGTAATGTACAACATTGCAGGGAAAAGTAGGTCACACTTATAAAATAAGGAGTACGGAAAGATGTATGTGGAATAAACTGGAAGAATTGGTACACTACAGAGAAACTCTGTCATTAGAATGTAGAAGGTAAAGGGGTTAGAGGCTTTGTGTAGTGCTAAGTAGTTACGATGGGTTGTGCCCAATTTTGGGTTGGTATTGGAGATTATAGGGTAGGCCGTCCCATGGAAGGGATGGGCTACGCCTAGGTTAGGTGAATCCATAGGTGGAATGATTTGAAATCTTTCTTTTATGTAGAGAGGTGACAGGAGGGACACTCACACCAGAGAACATTTAATATAGAACAGCATGTCAGTGCAGCTGGGGACATAAATATGAAGCTGTACAGTGACAGTTAGTTATGCTGTTAAAAGTGTTCTCCAAAATGGTTGAAGTACAATATATGTACATGAGCACTTGTATTTACATTGCTGCAAATATTAACTTACAACAAATCTGAGATTGGAAGTTGTAAAGAGGGCTGTAGTTTTAAATGTCAGTACGAAACTCTTTAAGGTGAAGAAGGAACTGATCCTTTTTTATCTATATAAATTTGAGAAGCTTATGCTCTTATGATTAATGATGTAAAGAAGCAAAAGGACAGTTACACCTGAGGAACAAGTATATAATCTGGGTAAGCAGTACTATTTTTTTCATATTCTTTGCTACAAAAAGTGGAATAATGTACATGGAAATCCCATACAAAAAAAGCAAAAATAGTCAAAGAGCAGAAATTATTTGCTAGAAAAGAGGATGTGATGAACAAAATATGTACACGAATATTCCCATTGAAGTAGATTAGGTAAGACTTGATCCTTTGTTGAATCAGTCTGGATTAATTGATAGAGGTTCACTTTCAGAACAAGGAAAAAGTGGATTTCGCTTTAAGAGACTATGAGTAATGAAAATCATGACAACAGAAATGAAAATAAACCTATTATTATTTACAGAATATTCTGTTGTTATGCAATGCTGTAATTAGTTAAGTGTGTTGAGTAGCATAACATCTATCAGCTAAGTGGAAGGATCTGTAGTATAATACAAGATTCTTTGGAATAACATGTTCCAGTGTACGTAGTTGTTAAGGGTAAAACGTCCCACTCTGCACACTCTTATTTTATGTGTATGTCTGTGTAGATAAAGTGTAAGTCATATCAGCTCCAGACATCAGCAAAGCACAACAGTGAGCAATCCTATTCACATGCTGTGGCAGAGCACTTGTTCTTTGCCCGTTGTGGCATGGCAATGCCTGGGAGGTCAAGGAACAGAGAGATGCATTCAAAAATGTAAACATGCAGAAGCGAATAAAAAACTGTTTTCAGAAGTGTCATGGTATCGTACAATGCCTACTGTCCAAGCAAGATGCATATATGATACAATAGGTTACTATAAGCTATAAGATCTGTTCACCCATCATTGTAATTGAAGCTGTATGCCAAAAACAATGGGCATAAATTACAGTAGAGTTACCACTAAGCTGTTCACATCATTTAGTAGTTTGGACAGATTAAAGTTCTCTTTCAACAAGCACACATCGTAACAAGGAAAAGAAGTCCATCAGCATGGCACCGTGGTGCTGCATAGTAGGACCATAAAAGTAGTTAACTTTGAGAATGGTGACCAGAAATTATTTATGAGGTAAAACTGGCATATACATCAGAGTGACAGTTCATACATGGAGTGTAGCCACCAATCAAATGCACAATGAAGGAACACTTCACAATGTAGTAAGACATGGGGCCAGGAGTAGTGGAGTGGCAAACTGTCACCATCAGTTATCTGCACAAGAACAAATAATTAATGCATACCAGTAGTTAATAAACGTATCTTTACTTAACTTGAGTGAGTCCTGAAGTAGAATCCAAAATCAGAGTCCAAGGTTCACAGCAAAATGCATCAACACAAAACACACAGTCTGCAAGGCAAGACACTGTGTAGTCTGATCCCCAGTCCATGACCAACTGAAGTGGACCTTAGTTACCACAGAGCTATCCTTTACCCAGTCCACAGAGGTCGCTTGTGTCAGTGCCAATGGAGGCCGAATTCTGGGAGTGTGCATCTTTGACCACAGTGTTGTCTTGCCCGACTGCTGTCAGCATCTGCTGAAATCTTACAATACTTTACCAGCTATCACTGTGACATCACACTTCTCAGTTACATTCTGTGCCTATAGGATTTCATTCCAGGATTACTGTGTTAACATTGTTCTGAAGATGTTCATGTATTGCTCATTGATGATCCTGACTTCTTTAGTAGCTTGTTTTCGATTCTGATATTATTTCATTACTTCTGCAAAAACAAATCAGCTGTCTACAATGATCAGATATTTCTGTTTGAGTTATACTTATAGACACTTCTGCTAATATTAGTAATGACATAATCAATAAATGTCTAACTGTGAGAAGTCACTCTTGTAAGTGTAGATATAGTTGCTTCTGTATTGTAATGTATTACCAGTTCTTCAAAATTGTGCCTTGGTTTGGGTTTCTTCCTCATATCAATATTATAATTTCTACATATCCTGAAACAATATTTCTCTCTATATTTATTTACAGTAAGTTAGCAATATGCTGATGGTGCACTTGTACTATATAAACAATGCATACATGGATACTGTACAGCAGAAATTGACTTTATTAGCACAGCTGATACTAAAGCACCTGTCAATCATTGGCAAATAACATACAGAAATAAGAATCAAAGAATGTAATTTTATAAAGGTGCACTGCACTTGGTGCAATGTTATATTGATTGAGCATGTGAAGTGTTGGAAATGGGAATGTCAGAAGCACCCAGGGATGCTCCATGGAAACCTTGGTTGGTTTTTCCCTGGAAAAGAGTGTCAGTCGTGTTTGTATCACGTTGTAAAACAGGGTAAGGGCTGGTGTATGGAGGCTATGGAAGGTAGTGTGCAATGTTTATGGAGACATGATTTGGAATAATTCTTGACATTTGTTCACTAAAATTTGATGCGTACCACACTCCAATGCTGGAATAGTACAAAGTTTTGGAACATGCATCTGGAGCTGTCACCCCAAGTTGGTTAACTGCACATCATCAGAAAGTGGAGCAGGTGTTACAGAAATTCCTCTGGGACATGTAGTGTTTCTCTGTATACCAATTCTGCCAACAAGCAACCAACACCAGCCTTCAGCATAGTACATAGATGTAGCAGCACCAGTGGCAATGCATGCATCTAGGAATCTTCTTGGCACATAAGTGCAGCCTTTTAGTTGCAGTGCCACCTTTCCATTATTCCATTGCTTGCTGGATGGTAGCTTGTGGTTTGACTGTGCTAAAAGCCACATACTTTCAACAATTCCTGGAAAAATGATGATTCAAATTTGCATGCCTGGTAGTTTGTTATGGAAATGGGGCACCCAAAGTGTGCCACCCAAGTTTCAATGATTGCCCATGATGTTGTCTCTGTGGGGATGTTTTTGATCAGAACAGTCTCTGCCCATTTAGTGCAATGGACCTCCACTATAAATAAGTACCTATAGCCCTCGGAGGGTGGAAAGGGACCAGCTAAATCAATGTGGACAAGCCCAAATCGGCACTGTAGATATCAGGAGCATGCATGTGGTGTCCCTCTTTGCAATGTTGGTACTGGATACAATTATGGACACAAGCCTATGAACCTTTCTTGATTGAAGGCCACTTGAAATAACCTGTCATCAGATCCACTATGGTATTGGTTCCAGGATGTGGCAGGTTGTGGATGCAGTTGAAAACCGCTTGCCAGGACTTGGGTGTAATGTATGGTCGATGTGTAGTAGTAGAGATGTCACACCATTATATTGGCTGTGCCACACAGTGCCTCTAATAGCTGTAAATGTAGGCTGGTGGATGAGTCAGTCCCTCTTCAGTTGCAGGTCAGAAACCTGGTCAATGGCAAGTTCTGTATAGTCCAACACTGGGGCTCATCCACTAATGTGTGAGAAATATTCTGCCATGATATTATCAGCTTCATGGTTGTGATGCTGTAATGCATGTCCAAAGTAAACTTGCACATGTACCCTAAATGACAAAACTGACTAGGAAACTACTTGTCAATGACTTTCTGGAAAGCAGCCATGGTGGGTTTATGGTCGTTGAAAATAGTGATAGGTCTGGCCTCTATGAAGAGGTGGAAGCGTTTGATACACTCATGCATTTTGAGGAATTTCGTGT
Source organism: Schistocerca gregaria (assembly GCF_023897955.1). NCBI lineage: Eukaryota > Metazoa > Arthropoda > Insecta > Orthoptera > Acrididae > Schistocerca > Schistocerca gregaria. Next base: position 310,113,477 of record NC_064923.1, on the reverse strand, counting down.
TGTAAGCACTCCAAAGAGTTTGGGTGGCTGGAACTTCTGTGAGAACAAATTCAAAGGCTGCCAGTGTCAACTCACATTTTAATGACATGCTGTGCTGATAATGAACTGGCTGGCATCCACTATTAAGGTCAATGTGCTCCAAGGGCAAGTTGTATGAGAGCCACCATGTCAGCTAGGCTATTTTTGCAGCTTCTTAAAGGCAGAATTCATCTCCAGTGTCTACAGAAGGGGGCATTTGCTGCTTTTGTTGTGTCCACCTAACATATTAAGTAGAGGTATCGGAAGAGCAGTAGTTCTGGGAAGATGTTGGTGATAAAAGTTTACCAAGCTGAGAAATCTCCTGAGATCTTTATAGTTCTGAGGTCAGTGAAGAGAACATAACACCTCCAGCATTTCGGGTAGAGGGGAGATGCCTTGGGCTGACACTCTGTAACCAAAGGAAGTTACCCCTGTTTCATTGAACATGCACTTACCTTCATTTAGTTTGACTCTGTGCATACTTAGCCTGGTTCACACATCATTAAAATGTTTTTCATGGTCCAGGACATTTCTGGAAAAACCAAAATGTCAGCAAGAGAAGTGAAGCAAGAAATTATTCCCCCCAGTACACAATACAGAAAAACGCTGACAAGTCTGTGCAGCATTTGTAAGCCCAAATTCAGATAGTCCAAATGGGGTAGTCAGTGCGTCTTTGGTATGTCCAGCTTTGCTGTTACATGTTTCTGTTTGACAGCTTTATGACAATCTAACACACTTAAAACTTCTACCCCTGACATTGAATTTGTGAAGTCTGGATGTGTAGTCTTGGATATCTGTCCAGAATAGCTCTAAAAACATCAGCCCTGTAAAGCAATTAGAAATGAATGGATTTGTGATGTCATGTGTCTGATTACTGTTTGATCCATGGAGAAGTAACACAGAGATCATGAAGGAACTGAAATGAACACTCTTGAAGATAGATGTAAACTATTCTGAGAAACTCTATTAACAAAGTTACAAGAACCATCTTTAAATGATGTCCCTGAGATTATACTACAATCCCATACATATTGCTCACATAGGGATTGTGAGGACAAGATTAGAACAATTACTGCCTGCACAGAGGTATTCGAACAATATTTCTTCCACTGCTACATGAATGGAATAGGAAGAAACATTAATAAATGGCACAGTGGATATACCCTGCGCCATGCACCTGACAATGGTTTACAGAGTATGAAAGTAGAATTAGAATTAGAAGATTGTTGGGAAAGTTGACTCACATATTGTAGCACCATTCTTAGTTATTTGTGCTCTTGCTTCCCAACCGAAGCTTGTGCTCTCGTACTACATAAACAATGTGTACACTGATACTGTACTGCAAAAATTGACTGTAACACAACTGATACAAAAGCACAAGTATATGGACATAACTTGCAGTGTGTTCTCTCTTTTTCAAATTGCTAATGTCTACAATAGTTACATTTTCAAATCATCTGCATATACACCCTTTTAGAGGTTTCCAATTTACTCAAGATTTATTGTTGTAACAGTGCATATGGATTATATGAATTGATTACATTTACAGATTAATAGCACAAGCAGTACTGAGATACCAGGAATCGATCCATGCTGAAACACCTTTATTAGTACGTGGTGTAGCCTCCACAGGCAGTGAATCTGACATCCAGTTAATCATACAGACTATAGATACTGTCCTGGGACATGTTATGCCACACCTGCTTAACCTGTTCCCATAGTTCTGTAAGAGTTTTTGGTTGACAAGTCACGTGAGTCACCTGTTGTCCCTTCATACCCCACACATGCTTTGTTGAAGATGAGCCTGGAGATCCAGCTGGTCAGGGTAGTTGCTGCAGGTCTTGCAGAACATGTTGACTTTCAAGGGCAGTCTGTGGGTGAATATTATCCTGTTGGGACGACCCATCACCTTCCTTTTGCAAGAATGGCAAAATAACAGGTCTTATAAAATTCTGCATGTACTTGAGTGCTGGTTAGTGTCCCCTCCAGAAACACAAATGTGGACAAAAGTTATAGCATATTGTACTCAGACCGAAGGCCTGAGATGAATCCAGTGTTTTGGATGAATGCACTCTATAAGACAGTGCCCACGAGGTCTGCATCCCTTGCATAGAGGCAGAATATGCTTTCATCGCTAAAGACTGCTGTACACCACTCCGTATTCCAAGTGAGTCTGTGACAGCACCAACTGATCTGTGTATGTTGATGCTTGGTGTGAGTGAAATAGGAGCTAGAGGTGTGTGTGCCCATAGTCCCACTGCCAATAACCAGTTCGCAAAAGTTTGTATTGACACATCTGGACTCACAAGCCCTCTTACCTGTTCTGTAATTGCTGTATGATCTGCCACCGCTGCTCTTACAATGCGAAAAATGGGCATCTGTGCTGCACAGATATCCAGAACCTCATCTACAGCTGTGAGAATGTTCAAGTGATCACTAATACCAGCATCATTTGCACAACTGATGCAGCATATCCAACTTGATTGTCAGTTCTCCAAAAGAACAATCCTGCCACTTTGAAGCCCACAATTTGACCCATTTCAAATTCACTCAGTTGTCTATAGGAAGCATGAGTGCATTTCTATGGCATGATTGCCGCTTGCTTCACAGCTTTGCATCACAATGAGTCTTCTGTCTGTGTGCATTCTCTGCTAAAGGGCAGATGCAGATGGCTCTCTGGTAAGTATGTCACTATACTATCTGTTAGCAGATAACACTGAAAACATTATCAGTACATCTACTGTCCCCCAGCTGGCATATGCCATAAAATTAAAACTGGCATAGTCTTTCCAGCTTTACTATTTTTTATTTATTTGTTTATTTTTTATTATTTATTTTTTTATTTATTTTGCAGCATATATTTTATCTCTGTGTTTGCTTTTTCCATGTCTTTGTTTATGAAGAACTATTCCGCCAGATCATGGCGACTTCTTTTTTTGAGTCACAGCCTATGTCTTTAGACTGGTTTGACGCGGCCACCAAAAATTCCTCTTCTTTGCCAACCTCTTCACCTCAGAATAGCACTCACAACTTACTGCCTCAATTATTCGCTGGATGTATTCCAATCTCTGTCTTTCACAACAGTTTTTACCCTCAACAGCTCCCTCTAGTAAAAAAAAGGAAGGAAGATTGGGTTTAATGTCCCACTGACATCAAGGTTATTAGAGACAGAGAACAACCTTGGCTTCTATCAAGGATCAACATCAAGGTCATTAGAGACAGAGCAGAAGCTTAGATTGTGTCAACGATAGGGTAAGTTAGTTTTATGCAATATTCTGAGCACAAGTTGCAGCCAGGTGTGGGCTGGATTGCAGTGAGTTACGCATACCAACAGTTCCAAAGCAGAATAGAGGCCACAGGGTCGTCAAATTGCTGAAAGACTATGCGTAGTGGTTTTGCATGTCACAAATCTCAGGCAGAAAATGCCCATGGGCCAACCTAGGGTGTTATGAGTATGTGACGTGAAGCGGCGTGTATGGCAAAACAGAGGAGCATTTGGAAAGCTTGGATGAGTCTTAATACAGTGCCTTCTACCTCTTCTTGATACATTGGTGGCAGAAGTTCCCACTACATTTGGCATCAGAATAGCGGATGTCGTCTGTCCAGTACAACGTTTGAGCCAACCGCCATCATTACATTCACAAGATGTGGTGAGTTTTGACCAGATTTTCTTCTGAATATTGGACGTTTTTGTGTTTTTGAGTATGGATCATGGCAAGCCATTTTAGATGGTTTGCGTAGGCATATTATTATTATTATGGGTCAGAATAAGTGTTAGTGTATTTGGGACAGTAAGATTTTTTTGTGGCATCTAATTACTTATGTATTGGTTTGAGTATGATGTTACCGATTATGATGATATTGAGCTGTAGGGAGTTGGGTTATTCTGTTACTTAAATGTTTTGTTTCGGAACTAACTGGGAATGAAAGCAACTCAATGACAGAGTCAGGAATGCAAGGTGTGTCAGAACCAGAAGCAGTATGAATTTTGTAGGAAAAAGTAGCACAATTGACAGCAGACAACACGCAGTTGAGAAATGAATTAACATCTAGAAGTGAGTGGGAAACCACATCTGATCAGTCGTTGTCTAGGCTGAAGGAGACTGATCCAGCTGCTGCAAGTTTGATTATTCTGTTTTCTGGCAAGGCATTTGAGGATGTGTGTTCGTTTGTGGAGGACTTGGAGACTTCGGTGGTGATGAATGGTTGGTGTGATGAGTGGTTGTTACATATAGCCAAGATTAGATTAACGGGTGAAGCGAAAACATATGTAAAGTGTTCTGAGATCTTAAGGAAGGCAGGACAGTTTAAACAGTTAAAGTAAGGGCTTTTACAAAGGTACAAGAAAACAGAATAGCACTTGGTACTTTAGAGAGAGGTTAAGTACAGTGTCAAAGAGACAGGGGGAGCTGATGGAGAAATTTGTAGACAAGTTAAGGGAAATTAATGAGTATACTTATGAGTTGGATCCGAGCGATGAAACGAATAGCATTCTGTTGCAGGAGGCCAAGCAAAGGGCACGTGATGCATTTTAGAGAGGGTTACTGGCGCATCTGTCATGGAAAGTGCTTGAAGGGACTCCAAAAGATTTGTATTTGGCCATTCAGCTCGCAATTCAATGTGAGGAAATAGACATGACAACAAGGGTACGTGAGAGGCAAACAGTGTTTACAGCAGGTGTGAAATGTTTTAAGTGTGGTCATATGAGACATGTGCAGAGGCAATGTACCCAGTCACCAAGGAATAAAGGAAGGGGTGGAAATCGGCCATGGGGAGGATGGAGAAGTGGAGATAGGAGAGGTGGACAAGTGTTAAATGGCAGAGGGGGCCCAAGGCCCACCTAATGGAGCTCCCGTTTAATTTCAATGGTATGAACACATATGCACAGGTGTAATGTTCATTGGTAGGACCCATAGGAACTAAAAAGTTTAAGATTTTGTTGGACACAGGGGCGGAAGTGTCAATGGCTACTGGGAATATAATGAGAAGAAGGGAGTTAAACCCAACATGTTATAGGATGCGTGGAGTGGGGGATAAGGAGTTTATGCCTTTGGGGTTGGTGACAGTTGACTTTTAAATAGAGAAAGTCTGATTTAATGCATGTGTGGAGGTAGTACCATGGGTAAGTGAGGGCTATGACATGATCCTAGGAGTAGATTTCTTGCATCAACATAATGCGAAAATTGACCTTGGACATTGAACTGTGGAACTCGGTGGAAAGTTAAGTCAGCTAGGGGAAACTGTTGTCAATGCAGAACTGTCGCGAGGGGTGTTCAACGTAATGAACAAACCAATTGAACTGCGTACATTAGCATTAAGGCTTAATTCACATGAGTGTGTGTTTAGTGGCACTGGGATGTCACTTTGGGTAAGTGTGGAGTCAAATCTACCTGTGGGTACAGTATGTGTTATTGCACCATTGGAGGGTAAGGTAGTTTTTGGTCCATTGGGTTGTTTTGTGAAATGTAGTGTTGTACGCGTACAGGAGGGGAACGATGGCTGAGTAGTTCCTGTGAACATGGATAATTTTAGCACTGTAGACTTGAATTTGAGGAAAGGAGTTTTAGTAACAAATTTGGATGTGCCAGATGACGAAGACTGGTGTTCAAGGGGTAGGCGAAGCGATCAGTGACTAACTGCCATTAGAACTGCATTGCATGACAAAATTAAGCATTTGAAAGGAGGAGAAAGAGAGCATATGGAAGAATTATTGTGGGAATTTAAGGATTTGTTTTTTCCACAAGGGCCATTGTCACCAATTCCATTAGTTCAACATACAATACAATACCAACAGGGAGTGAAGCACCTGTTTACCGTAAACCATACAGAATACTGAGATATTTTCAGCCAATTGTGGAGGATTTCAGAGATCAGCAACTTGTGTACAGTATTATAGAGCATAGTAAAAGTTGCTAGGGAGCGGGCATTGTTGTAGTGCCTAAAAAATCTATGGCTGGAACTAGGAAATACAGGTTCTCTTGTGACTACCGATACCTCAATAATAACACAGTGACAGACGCATACCCCATTCCAAACATATCAGAGACTTTGGATCACTTAGGACAGTGCCAGTACTTTTCTACAATGGATTTGACAGTTAGGAGTAGCTCCAGAGGACCGTCCAAAAATTGCTTTCTCCACTGCTGGAGGCTATTACCAGTACATTAGCATGCCATTCAGCTTGAAAAATGCTCCGGCAACATTTCAGAGATTGCTACACAGTGTCTTGAGAGGCTTGAAAGCATGACAGTGTCTGGTCTATTTGGATGACATTATAGTGTTTTCAAGTAGTATCGAGCAACATAGGCAGCGGTTAAGGGAAGTCTTTATGAAGTTATGAGGTTAAGAGCAGCTCGTTTGACGTTGAGCCTGGAGAAGCGTCTTTTTGCATTAGAAGAAGTAAAATATTTGGGTCATATTAACAGTAAGGACAGAGTGCGAACAGATCCAAGTTGGTACAGGCTGTAAGGGATTTTTGGGAACCAAAAACAGTCAAGGAAGTGCTGTCATTCATCGGAATTTGCAATTTCTATCAAAAGTTCATGAAGGGTTTGCAGATTTAGCACAGCCGTTGACGTGATTGTTAAGGAAGGGTGTGAAATTTGAGTGGACAGAAGAGTGTCAGAAAGCATTTGACAAACTGAAAGAAGTGTTAACATCAAGTCCGGTTCTTGTGTTTCCAGATTTTGAAAAGGAGTTTATATTAAGCATGTGATGCATTGAATCAAGCATTAGGGTGTGTTCTGATTCAGGAAATTGATGGGAAAAAACATCCTGTAGCCTATGCGTCTAGGCAGTTGAACGCAGTGGAGAGGAATTACTCAACAACTGATAGGGAGATGCTTAGCGTAGTCTATGGGATCACATATTTTAAATGTTATTTATATGGGCGAAGATTTCGTGTAGTGACAGATCATGCTGCAGTGAAGTGGTGGTTGGGGTTGAAGGATCTGTCCACTAGACTCGCTAGATGGGCTGTGAGGCTTAGTTAATTCGACTACAAGATGGTGTAAGGGAAGAAGAATGGTAATGTGGATGCACTAAGTAGGAAAGTGGCAAAAGTGGAAGTCATAGGTTATGACCTAGCAGTATGGCAAGAATTACAGGGCGTGGACAATGATTGTAAATTGTATTGGACACAGCCATAATTTAATGTGTACGATGGTCTTCCGTGCAGGGAAACAAAGTTAGGGCCAAGGGTAGTAGTGCCAGCGAAGTTGAGGGATGACGTTTTAAAGGAAGCACATGATCATGTGTTATCTGGTCATGGAAGGTGTAGAGTGATGAATAGGAGAGTGGTGGAGAGGTAGGATAGGACATGTGGATCAGTATGTCAAGAATTGTATACCATGAGCGCAGAGAGCAGATTTGAGTTGGAAACAGATGCAGCTACAACAATTACCGGGAGTGACATGTCCATTCTCTTTGCTGGGGATTGATGCCTTAAGACCTTTAAGGTGAACACCATCAGGGAACAGATTCATTCTGACAATAATAGACCATTTTACAAAGTATATGGAGATCTTGGCTATGCCAAATCAACAGGCAGCAGTGGTCGCACAAGTGTGAGTAAACAACTGAATTTTGAAGTTTGGTGTACCAGGGACAATAATAACTGACCAAGGGACCAACTTCATGTCAGATTTAATGAAGGAACTGTGTAAATTGTTGAATGTGAAGAAGTTGGAGATGAGCGCATTGCATCCACAGGCCAGCGGAAGGACAGAACGGGTACACAGAACTATTGGGAAGATGCTGAGTTTTTTTTTGTGAATTCTCCTCACCATCAGTGGGACAAGTATTTGAAGTATGTTGTATGTGCATACAATGCAAAAGTCCATACAAATACTGGTTTGTCTCCATATGACGTAGTATATGGATGAAAAATGCCATCACCGTTTGATTTGGTGAGGCTACAGAAAGGAAGGACCGGTGAATCTATACGTCAATTTGCAAGGACAATTTGGGATGTATGGAAACGGGTACAAAAGGTGAATACAAAGGCTTTGGAAAGGCAAGAAGACGCAGTAAAGTGGAAAGGAAGTTTACCGCAGTATAGAGTGGGGCAATGGGTAATGCTGTTCAGCCCCTATACACCAAAAAGGGAAAACGAAAAAGTTCCTCACGAGGTATGAAGGGCCATATCAAGTTGTTTAAACCACATCCCCCACTAATATTAAGCTTCATCTGCCAACTACACATTGGGTGGTTACAGCCATTTAAGGGTTGCTGGGATGTGATTCCAGGTGTGTCACAGGAAGGAAAGAGGAAGAAAGAGAGAGTGAAGGTAGGTGCTAAGCACAGAGATAACCAGGAAGATAGAGTACAGCATGAAGTACCGTATGCTTTGTGATCCAGTGTTCCAGAAAGTAGTAGAGTATTTGTAATTTTTTTTCCCCCAAATATAGCCTCTGCGGACAGCAGTCCTTTTGAAGAGGGAGGAATGATGATGGTGATCCCCATCCTCAGGTCACTGAAAGGGGGAGAATTGGTGGTGATTCATCTCTTCATCATCGTGGTGGATGCCTTACGGGTGCAGCACCTGGATGGGGGTGTGCTGTACTCAAGGCAGGAAGATGTGGTGGTGTCGAGTCACCAGTGGGCATAAAGGTTGGTTTGGAACATATGGGAAATGCGAAATGAAGGAAGGAGGCTTGAGGAAGTGTTCGAAGAGCATAGGCAATGTGCAGATGGCAAGGGAATGCTGAAGGAAGTTGCAGGAGAGTGTAAGGAATTGCATGAGGCTTATAAGATGCCATGGAAGCGGGTCGGATGGATGGAGGAAGTGGTGCCACGGGTAAGATGGAAAGGAGAATGGCTGTACGCAGGGGTAAAAATTTTAAAGACAGTTATGGAACTGCAGATGAAAGTGATATAAAAGAACTGAATGACACTGTGGTAGCGGTGAGGCAACTCGCAGAGGAGAGTAGGGCAATGGAAGCTTGACATGCAACTCAAATAGCGACATTGGAAAGCCCTGAATAACACATGGTTGTTCCACGCATTAGCAAGGCAGGTAGTGGAATATGCTAAGGTGTTGGAAGATGTAATAAATCGTAACCTGGGAACCCTATAGGGGCATTTAGAAGTGCTAGATAGCAGGGTGGTGTTAACCAGACTTTTGCAAGGAGTAGCTGACTGTGTGTGGGATGTGCAGGGAGTAAAAACGAATCTGCAAGAAGCGCTGCATCACACATTGCAAAGCTAGATAAGTACCGATTTGTTACTGCTGAACCAATATTTGTGCAGGTTGCACAAGGCGCAGAAGGAACTACCATCAGGGTTGTATTTAATAATGGAGCCGTGCCAGCAAAATTTGCCGTTTTGCTACCACGTCACAACAGTGTAACAACCGACCACGGACGAGTGTATATTTTGGTCCAATTTCTGGTTATGGGGAAGCACGCAAGGTTTCAGTGTTACATGGTCCACCCATATCCAGTGAAGTGGAGAGCATTGAACAAGTTTGTGGAAGTGAAAACTAAAGAGGTATTTGCTGATCTCGGCAACTAGAAACCGGTACGTTGAGATGCCAAGGGAGTAATTACAGAGCTGCCATAGAGGGAAGGTAACGGTATGTCCAGCCTGGGTAGTAAGTACCAATCTGCAGACATGCACGGTGTAGTTATTTTTAGCCAGGGGGAAAGGAATAGATTTGCAAGGGACATTGTGGAGCCAAAATTGAGCTTGCAATGGACCAGGATGCATTGGAGCTTCTTCACCTACGAGAAACTTGGTAGTAGTAGCAAGTTGTTTTGAGTGGGGAGTATTTGCAGGAGTGAAATCTATAGAACTCAAGGGGAGTGGAATTTTAATCAATGGAACTAAGTGTAACATAATAGGACCAAACTTCCACCTGCCAGCATTATTTCAGGAGTCACGCAATTGAAGGTTACGCAGCCACAGCTGTACTGGCTAGAAGCCACTTTAGAGTTTTTGCCAAGGCAGAATCTGACCTTGTTAAGTCAGACTCTGGATCCAGGTCTGTTGAGATCCATAAACCAGTCCATTTTAGAGCAAGAGGGTCGCATATCAGCTGAACAGCTTGAGCAAAATGTTACTCAGTATAGGGAAAGGCAGTGGCAAATAATGATCATTTTGAGCACTTCTGTGCCAAGAGCCATCACAGCCTTAACTTTGTTATGTGTTATTTTCTTTCTGATCAGGCAAAGAGCTAATTCCAAGAGGGAACCAAGGGTAGTCCAAGTCCCAGTGGATTGGATAATGAGGGCATGAGACGAGTAGATAATGGGTTGATCGAGCAGTGGTCACCCAGTAAGGAATTTTTACATTTTGTTTCATGTCATGGTTTTAAGGGGCACTAGGCCATATTTAAGTTTTCTAATAGTGAGGTGCCGACCCAAAACAAGTTGTATTTAATAATGGAGCCGTGCCAGCAAAAGGGTCGACCCAGGGACCTAGTATTTCCGAAGAGGGGAATAATGTAGTGGCACCACCGTTTAGGATAGGGAAAGTTAATTTTGTGCAATATTCTGAGCACAATTTAAAGCCAGGTGTGAGCCAGATTGCGGTGAGTTATGCATACCAAAAGTTGCAAAGTAGAATAGAGACCACAGGACCGTCAAACTGCTAAAAGAGTATACGTAGCGGTTTTGCATGTCACAAATCACAGGCAGAAGGTGCCCAAGGGCCAACCTAGCATGTTAAAAGAGTACATGACGCGGCATGTATGGCTAAACAGAGGTTCACACCTTCGTATAAATAGATGCGGGTTTCTAACAAGATTCATTCACCTGGATCGCAAGGCATGTCACACCACCAGCTGCATGCAGCACCAGGGCCGATGCGGGGTCCGTAGCCAGCCAGCGGCGGGCCACTCCATGGCTCGTTAATGTGGGCACCTGTCCTGGCTTCCAACACATGCTAGAGGGATCCCGAGGCGAGGGCCGTAGATTTGGACGCCGGATCATGGGCACTTGTTGTGTTCCATGATCTCAGGCACGCCGGCAAGACGCACACAGCTGGCCCCTGCAGCTGAGTTGGCAGGAACACAGACTGCTGAGTCAACTGGTGGCATTCTGATGACTGCAACTCGGCTGGCATACATGGCTGACGCACAGTGCACGCATGGGCTGCTGAGGCAACCATTCTGTGCCAAGCTATTTCACAGACAGCAGAGTGGTGTCCTCAGGATTGCAGGACCTGGTGACGTAGACAGAGGGGAACATGGCACTGTAGTTGGAAACAATAAATCACTTGGAAAGCTCAGATGAGTCTTAATATGGTGCCTTCTACCTCTTCCTGCTACATTTGGTGATCTTGATACATTTGGTAGTAGAAGTTCCCACTACACAAGGAACCATCCTGGTAGTTGCATGGAGTGAATTTGGCAAATTGTGGAAAATCTAAATCCAGATGGCCAGATGCCTGTTTCAACCATCATCTTCCCGGATGTGAGTTCACTGTGCTAACTCCTGCGCCACTTCACTCGGTACTTCCCTCTAATACCATGGAAGTCATTCCCAGATGTCTTAACAGATGTCCTACAGTCCTGTCCCTTCTTCTTCTCCTCAGCATTTTCCATATATTCCTTTCCTTGCCAGTTGTATGGAGAACCTCCACATTGCATATCTTACCAGTCCTCCTACTTTTCAATATTCTTCTCCAGCACCACATCTCAAATGCTTTGATTTTCTTCTGTTCCACCTATCTGATTTCTCATCTGCATTTAACATGGGAATTCCATTGCATTCTTAATGTTACTACCTTTGCTTTTAATTTCACCAAAGGTTGTGTTGACTTTTCTATATGGTGTGTCAGTCCTTCTGACGGTCATTTCTTTTTTATTTCTTCATATTTTTCATGCAGCCATTTCACCTTAGCTTCCCTGCACTTCCACTTTGTTTCATTCCTATGTGACTTGTATTTCTGGATTTCCATGAACATTTTTGTACTTCCTGATCTCATTGATTAACTGAAGTATTGCTTTTGTTACCCATGATTTCTTCACAGTTACCTTCTTTGTGTCTGTAGGATGATATGGCATTAAAAAAGATGAAATTTGTATTGCTTACCTCATGTCTTCTTTTAAGTTAGAGCACCATATTTTTCATTTCTTGCAACATTATTTTTTCGCATCAAGAAAACAGAAAAATCTTTGATGCTTAGAGAGGAAATTTTGTCATGGCTTATTAAGGTATCTGTACAGAATATTGCACCTGATTTCACTATGCAAGTTAAATTCAGGCTGCTTCTACTTCAGAATTCAGTAGCTATGTTTCACCCTTGGCTTTCTGCGTGTATTTTGATTGTACTAGTTCTTGTTGATTTGAAGCTGTTGATATTGTGTCTACCTTTGCAGTGAACAGCATCTCATTTCGCATTGTTTATTTTATCCTGTTTGATTGCACATGCCAGTAGTCCTTGTGGTTAGCAAATTTTCATTGACCATAATCACATTTGATTCATTATTTATCAGTATCATACATTTTCTTGTTCTCTCTTATTTTTACTGTGCTGTATCTTTTCACACGTCTTGCACTACACTTCCATAATTTGTAGTAGAAAGAACTTGAATGTAATTACTACACATAAAACATTGCTTTCATGGTTTTCTTGATTTTGTACTTCCTGTATGTGGCTATTGAACTTCAGTTTTGACCAGTTTTAGCAGTTGTGCTCAATTTTTTCTTCTTGCAGGTTCAAAATATATATTTTCATAGCATCAGTTATAATTGTTATCTAGTTATCCATTCATTTAGCCTGATAATTTCATCCTTACAGTTATCTCATGTTTTCCTTTTAGCAATAAAATTCATATTTAAGGGGAGACACATGCTGTGCTTCTATCCTAGCCCCTTGATAAACCCCCCAAAAAGTGATTTACGTAATACGAACCATTTCTCTTTATACCATTGTCATGTGATATTTTAAACTTGGTGACACCAGAATGACCACAAATGCGAAAGCATTGCTGAACGAGAACTCTCTCTGTTGCAAACATTAGTTAGCGCAAATGAACAGCCATGTCTGCAGGGAGAAGGTATTTACATAAAATTCTGTGATCATCTTCAATGGCTAACTTTTCACTAAACTGTGTGCATGATGTTCTACAAGCCATCAAAATGCAGTTCCTGCACTATTGTACCAGAGTAGTGGATTTAAAGTGCTTCATGAATTACAAACCATGCTGAGTGTGACATTAGATTATCATTGGTTTTCTTTGCCTGAAAGAGCAAATTGATACTGTGATTTACTGTCTGCTTCCTTCCATTTATGATGAAATTCTCATGATTAACTGAAACACAACACAATTGTGTTGTGAATTCCAAAAGAAAGGAAGTGATTATATTGATGACAATAATAGTAATTGCTAGTCTACTTGCACCAAATACTGAAGAAAAGACACAAGATGTTAATATTCAATTAACTTCCTGAACACTGTCCAGAAGCCTCAAGATCTGTTCTTTATTGAAAATTTATCAGAAATAGTGCATGATGTGTGCAGGAAATGCTGACTTGCTACATTCAAGACTTTTTCACGTTTTATATGGATACAATGTTTGCAAGTGGCAAGTTAATACCATGTGCCACAATGGGATTCCAACTCATATGCATCACACAACCTTCCTCTCAGAGATGCTAGTGGGTGTGTCTGCGCTGTTTTTTAGAGAAATGAATGCAGCTCTTGACTTGTTCAATCTGGAGACTCAGTCTTTTAGACTGCTTACGGGAAAGTATTATATAGTTTCCTCACAAATACACACACTACTCCACTCTCACTATATGGCACATTCTTCATCCAGTTATTTCTGGTTTGCATAGCACCCTCTAACTCTCATAGGTAGACCATAAAAAGCATCAGACACCATGTTTTCTTAACCTGGTAAATATTTCAAATTTAAATCAAATTCCTGGAACAACAATGATCTGTGTGCCATTCTTAATTGTTTTAATATACTAAACAGTAAAAATAACTCTGTGTAACATCCTGTAGTGGTATACATTGGCACAGCTTATCAACAAACTGTCAGCTGATTTGTTTGTTGTAACTGTCAATCGAGTTCACACTATGGCCACTGAGAGCACTTTGGTGCAGTGCAACGTTCTGTGACAGTTGATTACTGATATAGAACTTTAGTTAGTTACAGTTCAAGCTTGGATAACCCATTAACTTCTGTAGCGATTATATCTGCTCTTGATTCAATTCATGTTCAAATTATAGCACAACATGACTGTTCGGCACATCTGTATAAGCTTTTCTGTGGTTTGCTTTTAAAAAATTCCTTGATCATAGTGCATCGGTGTTTATATTTCATGTCTTTAACTTTCTGAGTTCATTTCAGAAGTCTATCAACAGGTCTTGCCACACTGGTGACCCCAACATGAGCCATCTAATGTGAGTAACCCAGTGGTACCAGAGGAACTATTGCAAGAGTCAAAATTTTCAAAGATGGTAGATTTACCCACTGTATCAAGACTCACAGTGCAACTTCCCACATTCTGGCCACACAATCCAATACTATGGTTTGCTCAAGTTGAGACCAGTTTTTTCTGCACTGGCATAACCACACGCTCCATAAAATTCACTCTAGTGATCAGCCAACTAGACCATCAATATGCTGCACAAGTCCATTATATAATAAACTCACCTCCTGGGCCAGAGTCATACAAGAAGTTCAAGGCAGAGTTGATATGCAGAGTATCCACCTCACATGAAGTATGTGTGAGGCAAGTACAGGAAGACGTTGAGAACTGAAAGCCTTCTCAGTACCTCCAACACCTGCGCAATGAGGTCATTGTAGACACAGTAGCAGACACTGCTGTGCACACTATGGAGACACTGACTGCCAACACAAGTAAAGGCCATTGTAGCATCCCAGACAGAGATGTCACTAGATGCTGTAGCAGACCTGCCAGATAGAATTCAGGACATGATCATGCTACCTCATCCAGTGCAGCAGTGGCAGCGTGTAACAGTCCATCGACAGTTACAGTGGCAAACATGGGTTATGACTGGTTGGTGAAAAAGGTTGACACCCTGAGCAAACAAATCAGTGAGCAACACCCTTCCTGGAATGTTAGAGGGCACCTGCATAGAGGATCAAGAAGTCATTCCTCCAAAAATTCCTCAGCAGCAAGTTGCAAAGCACAGCCATCATATGACATTTGTTGGTGTCATTGGAAAGCTGGAGAACAGGTGCACAAACGCATTTTGCCATGTGCTTCCCCAAGCAGCAACAGCAAACAGACATAGGTACATCCATTTGCCAGGTGTCATCCCTGCATATCTTCAAAAGGGATTGAAAGCTTAAGAGCTATGGAATCAGGGATACTGCTTTACACGGTAATTCAATTCTTATCTTACAGCAAGGAAACAAAGAGTTATTTTAACATCAAATTCAGTTAGCTACTACTCCAAATGAAAAAAAGTTTCTCAAGGGGACCCACAGGGTTCAATACTCAGTCCACAAATTTTCTTGTTGTGTGTCAATGATTTACCATTAAATATTGATGCTCATTCAGCCTTGTTTGCAGATGACACCTCTGTCCTAGTAGAAAATGGCTACTGAAAAAATTCAAGATAGTGTACAAAATTTTCTAGGAAAACTTGAATCCTGGGTCCATAAAAATGGACTAAAATTTAATGTCACAAAGACACAGATAATGCAGTTTGCCTCTAAATCGCCAGCAATAGGTCCTGTAAAAATAGCTAGTAATAATTAGTTGATGACAGAAGAAAGCCATGGGAAATTCTTGGGCCTAAACCTTGACAGAAGTCTTAACTGGACGCCACATGAAGACCTCTTGACAAAAAAAATGAAATGCTCTAACTTTTGCAATATTTATTTTATTTGGTGCCACTCATATTTTGAATCAATTATTCAGTATGGAATGATTTTCTGGGGAAATTCTACAAACAGAAGAAAATCATTTAGAACACTGTATGTCACCCATAAAAATAAGTTATGTCACCCATTACTGAAGCAATTAAAAATGATAACCATTCCTTCATTGTACATCTTTGAAATTTTGATTTCTGTATAAAATAACCAATGTAGACTGGAAAAGTAGTGCCTTAACTATAGCTGTGGTACTCATTACAAGGAGAACTTAAAACTTCCATCATATTATTTAAAGCTTTTACTCCCTAACATTTTAGTATAAAAATGTTACTATACCACTGAAAAACTCAAGGAAGACAGTTTTACAGTTTGAACAATAGAAAGACAAACATGATTAATCTGTAAAATGATAATATATAAGAAACATTGTAGTATTATAGGTATTTTTATTAGATGCACTTGCATATTTGTTAATCTCTAATTCATAACTTCCTAAAAACAATGTAAAAGGGTCTTTTGTAAATCATTAATTTCATTTCAATCTTGACAGAAAGTCTGGTGCACACAGGATCTAGTTTACATATTTACCAATGGACCCTGTTGCATAAATATTGGCCACTGGCTTCATTCTGCTCTCTGTGTCCAACAACTTGACCATAACAACTTATGGTATGCAACACACAGTATTAGATTTTGGATTATGCCATGCTTTTGCTTGGAACTTTCCATGGTGGTTGTGAGTGAACCCATCACTGTAGCTGAATTCCCCTTGCATTACCATCTGCTGCCAGACATTGCCAATACACATTTCATCGATGACATCACTGGACTGGCTGCTACCATGTTTCATCACAGTGTTGTGATGCACAACAATAATTTATCCAGTCGGCAGGCAGCAGATATGCCAACCTGCTGGAGCAGCTCCGAGGTATAACAAGGCCTCCAGGCACTCTGAAAGAGGTTCATCACAGCAGTGTGCACTATATTATTAAGACTAGTGCAGGCCAACCAATTTTATGTAGGCCAAGGTGCCTTGAACCTCACCATTATGCTACTGCCAAGGCAAGATTCAAGACTATGCTGAAGCACGGCATTATTCACCCTTCTAGTAGTCCATGGCCATTGCCTCTACTCTTCCTGCCCAAAAAGAATGGCAAATAGTGCCCATGTGGAGATTACCACACCCTTAATGCGAGAACAGTTCCTGACTGTTATGCTGTACACCTGTTGAGAGATTATAATTAATTACACTTTACATGGCACAACTATATTCAGTGTGCTAGACTGTGCTCAGGCCTACACACAAATTCCTGTGGCTGATGAAGACATGTTGAAGATGGCTATAATTACACCAATTGACCTCTTCAAGAGTATTTTCAGGACATTCTATTTTGCGGTGCTGCACAGACTTTACAGAGATTTATATATTTGGAGCTGCAACGTTTGTTGTTTTGTTTCATGTACCTTCCCAATATACAACTTCAGCTAGTTACTGTTCAGGCTTGGACAATCCAGTTTAATTCTGTATCAGTTGTATATGTCCCTGATTCACTTCATGTTCAGAGCACAACTCAATACTACTACTTAGCGAGTTTGTACAAAGGGCATTCAAAAAGTTTTGCGCAGTTATCTCTAATGTTGTTGTTTTTTTTTGTTATTTTTTTGTTTTTTGCCGAAGGAGAATGAAATTTTTTGTGAACGTACTTGAAACATTTAGCTACACATTGAGCCTACTCATTGTATCCTCCATCAGCTGTGACACATCTGGCTCAATGTTCTTTCCATGATGTAAATGAACTTTGGTACAATTCTGGGAATTGACTTTTACACCATCGCTTGACACAGGAAATAAGATCTTTCTCAGTATCAAATGTTTTACCACTCAGGTGGGCCTTCAGATGACCAAAGAGGTAAACATCAGATGGAGACAAGTCCGGTCTGTAGGGAGGATGAGGAACAATTTTCCAACCGATTTTCCTGATATTCTCCTGCGTCATAACGGCTGTATGGGGTTTGGTATTATCATCATATAGTCTGATGATCTGACCCTGCAACTGTGGCCTGTGAGTCTTGATGGCATGTCACAGCTTGTCCAATGAGAAACAGTAACGGTCCCAGTTAATTGTGGAGCCAGGTTCCAAAAAGTCAATGAAAATGACACCACACTGATCCCAGAAGGGGAGGCCATCACCTATTGGCCTGCTGACGCCACTCCATGGATTGGGTTTTGCCCTCAGTTTCAGACAAAAACAACCATGTTTCTTCCTGGGTAATGACACCATCAAAGCACTGTTTCCACTCTTCAGTAAAGGTCTTCATGAGAGCCTCACACACATTCTTCCTCATTTTCATTTCTCTTGTAAATGATCTAGGCACCCAACATGTACAGATTTTTCTGCACCCTAGTGACTGTACCAGTGATACCACACTACCCAATGCCAAACGAGTCATTTCAGCAAGCTTTCGTGTCATCACAGATCTGTCATTTTGGATGATTTGATCAATGGTCTCCGTATTGACAACACTCACTGCCTTTGATGGTCTACCACATTGTGGATTGTCCAGTAGAGAGAAATCACCTTCTTTAAACCTCTGAAACCATCACTGGATACTGCTGCGATCCATAAACATGGAGCAACTCCCTGTGAATTGATGTGGCAGAGTCATCGCCGGTCCTGAAGAGGAACTCCATCACTGACTGTTCTCACAACCTGACATCTATTTCACGGTCCTTTATGGCTCACCTGTAAATAAAAGAAAATACTTTTATGTACCAACTAATAGCTAAATGTTTCAAGTATCTTCAAAAAAAATTCATCCTCCTCCTGCAAAAAATAATAAAAAAAATAGCGACGACTGTGCAAAACTTTTTGAATGCCCTTTGTATTGGCTTCACTGTAATTTATCCTGATTGAATTTTTTGATCATAGTACACTGGAATTGATATTTTGTGTCTGTGACTGACTGAATTTACAATTGTTCATAATATTCAGTTTGCAAGACTATCAACTAGTCTTGCAAAAAGCCCATCACTACCACTGATTTCCATCTTGATATGTAGTACCTCATTGCTTGTGTTTTTTTCCATGATTGAGTACTACTGTTTGTAACCCCCCATTGCTTGACTTACTGATGAGACTAATATAATTGGCTACATCATTTTACACAGCCAAAACACATTTTTTCATTCGTAAAAAAATACTTTTAATATACTGCATATTGTTCAATTTGTTGTTAGTTCTAATAATAATAATAATAATTATATGAACTAAAACACTTATTTATTGTGGTTGCTTTTCTGTAGAGGTGAAGTAGTTATCACTCAATCTTCTTACTTCTTCAGTTCCCTTAGATGGGCTTTTTATTGCTGCAAATGCTATGTTTTTTGAACAGTGAAATTCTTCCCAGAATAGAGCTGTAGAATCATTTAAGTAATATACTTTATTTTATTATTAATATATACACTGTTTGATGTACTGAGCTTCCAACAAGGTGACTGATGCCTCCTGCTACCACAGTAATTACTGCTACTATTACTCCCCACTCAGCTCAGCTGGTGCTTACATAACTTGTGATACAAAATGATTCTGTAGCATATTTACAACATACAACTTGACATTATTTCCACATATTCTACATAATATTAGTTTTATCATTGGATCAATATTTCCTCATAGAATCACAAAGTGTATTACATTTGTAAATTGACATTCTACATCACAGCAAAATATCTATTGTTAGTTTCCTACTTAACATCTGTTATGCCTTTCTCTATTGTCATCATATTATACAATGTGGCGACAGAGATAAATTTGTAGACAATACTCCATGCCAATAAACATGCCCTCTTTTATTTGCTGTGCCATTTCTTTCTCTGGTCTCTGATCCTTTCTGTTTGTGATAATATTTGGCACACTTGGTATTCTGTCTCAGTTAGCATCCAAACTAATTTGACCTAAACTTCATATGGCAATACCGTCCAATGTATAATGATTCATGCTTTGTATAGAATTGTTGAATATTAATCTCTTCCCTTTTCTAGATATTCAATATATGACCCTTGTCACTATATATTTTCCTTTTCTTATTCCTTGTGACTACTCTCTCTCAACCTTTCTTTAACTCTGATCTTAGCATTTGGTCATTCTTAGGAGTTGCCTTTACTTCTACCACCACCTTTCTTTCACATGTATATTTGTAATCCATTGCTGCATATTGGTCATACTGTTTCTATCTCAGTCTCCTTCTTGGCATGCAGCAGCATCTTTCTTTTAGTTGTTTGACTTATTTTGCTGCTTTCAATGTTGGTATCCATTCCAGCAGACTCTGCTCTAATCATTTTGATACAATCTGAGCCTATGAATCATTCTGGTTTCCTGAGCTCAATTTATTGGCTTAAAAATTGGAGCATTCTCTGACAATAACAATATTACAAGAAGGTTAGATTGCTCTTCACCACATCGAGGAGGCTTTGAGTCTGAGACAGCCACAATGAAAAGACTGCTTAACCTTGGATTAAAACTTCAGGCAAATTTTTCTTCCTCCAAAATAGAAAACACAGACACATTTATAGAAACATAACTCACACACTTATGGCCACTGTCGTCAGCCCCTGTGGCCTGACTGTGGACTGCAACTGTGTCTGTCATGAGCAGCAGTTAGCATGTAACCTAATTTGCTCTAGACTTCCTGTGGGGTGGGTGGTGGAGGTAAGGAGGAAGCATGGGGCACTGTGCTGCCTGTGATGGCGTGCAGAGACTTGGTGGGGACAGGATAGTGCTTCTGGGTGCAGAGTTGAGAGGCTGTGCTGGGGAGGGCACGGAGGAGAGAAGGGAGAGGGGAGAGAAGTATAGAAGGAGAAAAGACTGTAGGTGTGTTGGCAGAGTATAAGGCATGTGCCATGATGAAGTGGGAGTTGGGAAAGGGATAGGTAGGTGGAGGACAAGGCTAGAGAAAGTTAGGCCAGGTGCCTTACGGGAACAAAGGATATGTTGTAGGGACAGTTTCCGCCTGCACAATTTTGGAAAGGTGGTATTGGATGGAAGGATCCAGGCTGTGAAGCAGCCATGAAGTGAAGCACATCATGTCTGGTGATGGGTAGCAACTGGATGATCCAGCTGTCTGTTGACCACTGTTTGGCGGTTGCAATTCGTGCGGACAGACAGCTTGTTAGTTGACATACATATCTAAAAAGCAGTGCAGTGGTAGCAGCTTAGTATGTAGATCAAATGGCTGCTTTCATAGATAACCTTGCCTTTGATGGGATAGGAGAGGCCTGTCACAGGATGGAGTAGTTGGTAGGGGGAGGATGTGTAGGACATGTTGTGCAGGTCTAGTGCAGGGATAAGAGCCATGAGGCAAGGGATTTGGAGCAGGGGTGGATTAGGGATAGACAAGGATATTGCATAGGTTCATCAGGCAGCAGACTATCCCTGTGGAAGGGGTGGGGACAATAGTGAGAAGGATATTTCTCATTTCAAGGCATGACGAGATGTAGCCAAAAACCTGATGAACAGTGTCATTTAGTTCCTCCAGTCATGAGTGGTACTGATTCGCGAGAAGAGTGCTCCTTTACGGTTTGTGATGGCTTTGTGGGAAGCAGTAGGTGATGAGAAACAAGGCACAGGAAGATAATTTTGGTCTGTGAAAGTCTCAATGAGACCCTTGGCATATTTGGAGAGGGACTGCACATCGCTACAGACATGATGACCGCAAGTGGATAGGCTGTATGGAAGGGACTTCTTGGTATGGAGTATTCTGGCTCAGGATGACTAATTTGTAGTGCAAGCTTGGAGCTGAGCAAAAAAATCACTGAAATCTGCAGTGAACATCTTGGAGTTCAGCAACGGCAGTTTCACCACAGTCAGAAATTATTCATTCATTGATAACCAGGCAGTGACTCTGTTCACCAGCATTGAGAGTTCCTGAATTGGAGGGCACTGAAATATTTCTAAGCCCTAACAGACTGAAGCCCAAGAGACTCTGTGGTCACACAGTACCTTTGAAACACGTTATCAATCCAACTGCACACTAATGAAAGCCCTCAATTCTGGCTTGCAATGTACATAAGCTGAAGGACTGTGGCCACACAATGCCTTCAAAACATATTATCAGTTCACTAATGAAGGACCTCTAAACTCTGGCTGGCTTGCCTGTTTAAAACCTTAGTCACATAACCACTATTTTTGTCAGCCTAAAGTCTTTCAACCTAACTACCATTTATGAAATTAGATGTATCATAACATTTAAACAAATTTAAATATATACAGTAAACACTCTTGATTAAATTTATGATTTTGCCTTACAATGTTCTCTCTACATTTATCATTTACAGTTTGAAGTATTTATATTCCCTGTCATATCCAGAACTGCAGCTAAAGCTAGTAAATACATCTGTATACACATTGGCACTGTAGTCCTATATTAATCAAACGAGAATGTTACATACTACATATATGTAATATTACATTTACATATATAAAGTTATTAAAGTATCATTAAATAAATGTGTGGATTGATGCAATAATGGGATGGGATTCTCACACTGGTGATAATCAATTCGTACATGTGGAGAAATCTTTTTTTAGGCATCCTTTTTCATGTTAGTGACTAAATAATTTATAACTGCCTGATAATTTGTTTGACAATAATGGAGACTTATTCATTCCAACATCTGCTTTCTAATGGTGTGTCACCTGTATACATTGCACACCTAGGGTTGCCATAATCCAAGGATGAAATCAAGGACAAAATGCGGTGATTATAAAGATGTAGTTGAAACACAGACCAATATGTTGTGCAAGTGACCATTGGTTTGCATTTCAGTTGAAGCTTCATCAGTACTTTACAGTGGTAATTATGAAGATGTGGTTCAAACCTGGAATCACACAATGTCCTTTCACCTTTCTGCACATCAGCCAAATCTTCATAATTACCATAATTCAAACAGTAATTCTGCCAGAAAAGAAGTTGTAATTAACAAGGAAAATTAATCCAACCATTAATGGTGTCTATAAAGCACTGAACACAAATTATTAACATGTATACAATCATGCTACAACAATTGATATATATCTTTCACTTTATGCTTTAAACCAATCGTATTTCTCTGAGCCCTGGACAGAAGAAATAAACTGGTTCCGATTCTAAATCAGCCTGTGAAAATCTGTGCAATTTGTGTTTTTCATGTTGTATTGGATTTGCAGCATTGCATTAACTGAATGTTAAAGCTACCCTGTTTCTTTCTTCTGTCTATTGTGCCTTCACTAAGGAAAACACTCTCTCCACATTGGCATTATGCCCTGGAATGGAGAAATAGTACTGCACAATAGCAAGCAGTTTTGAATACTGCTCTTTAGAAACACAATCATCAAAAAATTTAACCCACTTTTTATGAGGCATCATCTCCAAATTCTGGTTATCTTCCTGTGCTAAAACACATTTCAGTATAACTATCTCGTCAAATAGCGACTCTCATCCACTTTGCAAGTTGTGTTTTCTTGCACCCACTTCAGTGTACATTCAACTTTTTCCCAATTAGGTAAAGCCTTCAACATTCTCCAGTCAAAATGTTCAAGTTCGGATAAAGGCTTGCTTCATTTTATCAGATAATCTGTAACTGCCTGATAAAATGCCATGACATCCTCTTGAAATTTTGACTGCTGATTCTGGGAGGGATCTGACATTAACTCTTTTAATTTTGCAGTCATTAATTTACATTTCTTTCTTTCCTCTAAAACATGCACAAAGTTTTTAAGTTCCAACCTAACCTCATTCACAGAGATGTCCTCTTTCTCAATGTTGGCATTAGCCTTTTGAAATGGACTCATCTGAGCAAGCAGAAAGTGTAAATACATCTCTCCCAAGCATCAGAAAAAAAGACTTGATAAGACTTGGACACTTATCGAGAGACAGGAAGTATGATTTAAGAGCTTGAAACATGTATATAGATCTTTCAATTGCAGGAAATAAGCTCATCCACCTAGTTTTCACATGCCTAAGTAAATCTTTGTGAGTCATATGGAAGAAATCACAAAAATCCCCTAATGCTGCTACACGAACAGTATAAATTGAAAAGTGGTTATAAACCTTAATACTTATACATTGCACACCTTGTGAAAGTATGTCAGTTCCCCTCTGAATAGCATTATGCTGTACATGAACTGGGCAACATACCCCTACTATGGACCTGTTTAGTTTGTGATCAAGTTTCTTGAATACATTGTTTCCCCTTTTCTTTCAACATCTCCAAAGTTAGTATTTGTATTATCCCCACCAAAAGCACAAACTTTGTCACTAAGGTCGAATTCTAAAATTATTTTATACGCACACTCAGACATTGTACTGGAGGTTTCATTGTCACACTCATTCAAATTTAATAAATTACTTTGAACACCTTGTGTAATGTCAAAGTATTGGACCAGAACAGGAAACATTTTACATGCTTGTGATTACTAGCATCTGTACTGATCCCAACATAGTTAACTTTTGATACACCATTTTTAACATTGTCTTTTTATGAAAGGTGCTATAACATTGTTAACAATTGCTTCAGTTTCAGTTTTTGCACTTGAAAACTGAACTGCTACCTTTGAATCACTTTGCAGATAGCCTCATTTTCATTTCTTCCATGTTTAATACTTGGTAACGCATCAGTATATTCTTCTCGAAAATGTACCTTTCGTTTTGACATTTTAAATTTCAAATTCTGTGCAATAACAACACCAGAAGTACACTTCGCACAGCTGAATGTTAACTTTACACGACCAAAGAATATCAGATACCGACAGCAGAGACATTGTAGACCAACAGCAGAAAACTGAAACAATCACAAAGAATCAATTATTGCACTGCTTCCACAGTCAGTTCTGAAAATAGCCGAATGTTTCTGAAGTGACACAGAATATCAGCACAGGTTTCAACGCCTATCATCAAGTTTGCAGGAGTTATGAAACACTTGATCGGTGGCCAGTGGCAAAACTTGGATAAAAATTTTTTTTTTACTTACCAGACACTTTTTTGCGGACATTTTCTCTTTGTCCAGGACACCCGTCTTCGAGCATAAAATCACGGATGGTCCGCAAAATCCACAACGTATGGCAACCATATGCACACCTGCATGATTAATTATGGGTTTTATAAACAATATTACTTTAAATGTTAGTAATGTTATTAATAATACTTTTATAAACATGGTAATAATTATAATGAACATGTGTCACTATTGTGAATCAGGCACTGTCTTAAGATTTTACATAGGACGCCTGTAAGCAGTTTTGGTGTTTCCACAAATATGTTGGGTTTCAGTTTTATAGATCCAGTTACTTTGCCATCTTGACTTGC
The DNA here is from genome assembly GCF_023897955.1 of Schistocerca gregaria. Lineage (NCBI taxonomy): Eukaryota > Metazoa > Arthropoda > Insecta > Orthoptera > Acrididae > Schistocerca > Schistocerca gregaria. Next base: position 310,088,311 of record NC_064923.1, on the reverse strand, counting down.
CTCGTCAAACATACTGTGGTACACACTCTTCCCCCTACATTCAGGATTCATAACCAGTCTAATTTCCTGTAGCTTTCCAATAAGCCTGCTCAAGGCTTGCTGCAACAGTCCAGGACCTCGGATTTACCTTGATCAGCCACATTATGACAGTGTGCCAACCATAAACAGCTCAACCAAATATTTTATAGGTGAAGTTATATATGGTTCCAGGGCCCTTCTCAAGTCTCAGACATGTTTGTTGTGTATGTGCAGACTGAAGCAATGAATGAAAGTTTGTAACATCACTGGGATTCGAATGCGTATTGCCTGCTCACTAAGCAGACTTGCTAACCACTACACCACCCTGATGCATTGCTTTGCACAACTGCACAGATTATCCTAGCACACCTTCCTCCTCGAACAACATTCCCATTCACAGCTGAGCCCACTAGGTATTCCCCCCTAAACTCAAACAGCATTGCAGAGGCTCCCCAGCTGTATTGTATTAGTACCTCAGCATCAAATGGAAGAGAGGATTTTGCCTCAAACTCAGGCATATGTGCTTTAGTCAAATGAAACTATATATAGTTCAAGAGACCTTTTAAAGTCTCAAACATCTATGATGTATATATTCAGACTGAAACAATGTTCCATTTGATTGCCACAACACATATGAGGAATAGTTATCAAATTTTAGTTATAATCTCATAAATAATGCCACTTAATTAATTTTTTGTTAGTTTGCAGGTAAAGGTCTGCAGTTCTGGTGCACATAGAAACTCTATCCTTTAGCACCACAGCACACCATGAGAGGAATGAAATCAAAATGGCGCAGCTCAATGGTAAAATGGAATATATTGCAGTTATTCATTTCCTGCATTTCCCACATTTGATGAGAAACAATGCTGCAACAATCCATGCTGAATTGATGGAAGCTTATGACAAAAATTCACCATCATATGCATGTAGCCCAAATGTTACCAGTGTGACTAAACATGCCCAAATGACAAGAAATGAATAGAGGCTCTGGTTACCAAAGATCTGTGTGTCACAACTAAGTGAGAAGTGGAAAAAATTAAACCAGTTTTCAACATGCTTGACATCATGAACATGACAAAGATCAGCACTCATTCGGTTTCTTGACTGCTCACACCAGTTCACAAAGCCTGCTGAACTGAGGCAGCTGATGAAATGTGGCAACTCTGTCAGACTGATCCACATGGCTTCTTTATCCGTACAATCACCCTGGATGAATGTTGGATTTATCACCATGACCATGACATAAAAAGAGCGAAGCAAGCAGTGGATACTTCACCACTGTCGCATCAGGCAAGGTGATTCAGAGTGTTTTTTAGGGCTGTCATGGCGTGGTGCTACCATATTCTGCTTGTAAGTGGCAAACAGTCATGTGAGTATACAATGAAAGTCTCCTGATGAGGTTATGGGAAACTTTCAAGATAAAGTATCATTGGTATAGTGCCATATGTAAATATGATTTAGACATTCGCCACGGCACTGTAGTGGGTTGCAGCAAGCCTATAATTACTTGTGGAGGAGGTAAAGTGGATACTACAATAAACACAAAATATTAGGTCACTTTATTAACCCTAGGACACCTAAGGAGGGGGGGGGGGGGGGGGGTTCATTGAACCCACAATTTTTTATGTCCTCTGCTTTTGCCCAAGTAACTTTCATACTACATATTCCCTTTGAGTTATTGTTTGTTGGCTATTTTATGAAACGCTAGTGTCAATATATTTTATAGAAAATTCCTGCTTTGAAAGAAAAAATAGATAAACTTATTATGGGTCTAACCCCCCCCCCTCCCCTTACACTTCCATGCTATATAAACTTTCCCTTAGTAGGATTTTGTATTTCTCATCTCTACAACAATGCAAGTTAGTTTCTTGTTGGTTGGGATTCTTGATATTCACAACAATCGGGTTACTTCCAGAGGAAGTGATTGTTGATGTCAGTCAGCTGTTATTTATCTTGTAAACTTGCAGTGAGTTGTGCAGTTCCGAACACATAGGCCTCCAGTAACTTTGGTGTTCTACACAGCAAAAACGAAACCAAATAAAAACTTACTGATGTTGTCAACAATGCACCAAGATAAAGGCACTGTTGGAGGAGAGAAGATTAAAACCGAGATAAATGCATATTATAATTCCACTAAAGGTGGAATTGATACCATTGATAAAATGGCGCGTATGTACACCTGCAAGAGGGGAACAAAGAGATGGCCTCTATCTGTATTTTACTCTCTCATTGACATTTGTGCTATCAATGCAACCACCATATTTATCCAGCAACATCCAAGATGAAATGGAAAGAAACACAACAAACGGAAAGTTTATCTTCTGCAAGCTGGGATGGAACAAGTGAAATTGAAAATAGAAGAAAGAAGTGCCAATGCAAGAGGGTTATCTAACCAAATTGTTCAATCAATGGAGACTATTCTACAAAAGAAAATCAAAGAAGTGACAACAGAAGCACGTCAGCCTCCTGCAAGGAAAGCTCGGTGCCATATTTGTGTAAGAAAAGCTAAAACAAAGAAGCAGAAGTACAACAATCTAAGTAAACCAAAACAGTATTGTGGACAGTGTCATAAACATGTGTGTAACACACATTCAGAAAAAATTGTGAAGTGTGTCTCTTGCCTTGAAGTTGAGGACTCAGAGTAGTCTATTGTATATGAACACATATGTATTTTGTATTGTAATATGTCAATTTTTATTCACTCAATCCAATATTTATAACAATTAACAACATTTATAAACTGATGCCTTAGTTAAAATACATAAACCATTTTGAAAGTTGTAATTTTTCATCAGTAAACTTCTTTAATACCTATGGGCTCACCGAACCCCCCTCCCCTGCTTTTAGGCATCCAAGTTAGAAAAAAAGGCTTGGGTGTCCTTAAAACTTTGAAAGAATCCATGTCCATAGGAACGTCTATGTATTTGTTACAGTCGCTGACCTCTGTCACTCGATACAATATAGAATGGTAGACTCATCACAGTGTATAGTTGTCTGTAAACATCACTACAGTTCTGACTTCTAATAGAACTTGTGCTGCTGGTCTAAAGTAATAAAATGCTGTCATTGTAAGCAGTGATTGCAGTCTTGGCCGAGTGGCACTGGACTTCGACATAGGTATTCCTGTGGAAGTGGTGGCGTATGGAAGCTCATAAGGACATGTGTATTCCCAACGTCTCTCATTTATTGCTGCATCAGGCAGTGACTGTCATTACATGTGTTTCTGTCGTGAGGTACCAACTTTTACATGGGACCTCATTCTTCAGGACCATCACAATTGGAAGATCTCCAATGGAGTAATTTTGCTCCACAACAACATCCAGCTAATTCTGCATAGACACAGTCACACATGATGCTTCTGGGCTATCAAATTTTGTTTGGGTGATAGTTAAAACTTCTGTGACTATCCCTCATACGCAGATACGTAACCAAATAAAACCTTTTTCTACTTTTGCACAGACCATTGATGATATATTTTGCCCTACACTAAGGGATATTTTGTAGAGCTAACCAGCAGCTGTGCTTAACAGGTAAGTTGGAGTTTTTGACTAGTGTCCTTTCTATGGGTACATCCAGTACTACCATAGGAGGTTATGGGCAGCACTGACAGCAATTTCACACTGTGTGTTATGGTATATTCTGAATGGCACACAGAGATACATCTACTGATTTCAAATATTTAAGTGCAGCTACAATGCTTCAATGAACGTTCTGTCAAACCAACCATAGGTGAGTTTGGAATATTAAGGGAGGACCAAAAATTAATGCTTTTCGTAAGAATGACTTTAGAGGACTTACATGTATCATTGTCAATTGTTTGGGATTGGAATGTGGAAAGACCATGGGGAGGGGGTGAATACTACATTTAATCAGCAATATGATTGCAACAGGGACCATAAAACTCTAAAGTACCCTGTAGAAATCAGCTACCAGATTTTCTTCTCAAATGTTGCACAGTATCTCCAGTGCAACTCAGGTACAGAACTCACTGAAATATTACTGATGGTAGTGCCACTAAATTGGAGGCATTAAACACAGTTTTCCAAAATTCCTTCACCAGAGCAGATGAAGTAAACATTTCAGAATTTGAATAAAGAACAGCTACCAACATAAGTAACTTAGATATCCTCAGTGTAGTGAAGCAGCTTAAGCCACTTAAAATCAAGTCTTCCAGTCCAAACTGTTACATTTGGGTTCCTGCCAGTGTATGCTTATACTGTAGCCCCATACTTTGCTATCACATAATGATGACTCAATGAGCAGCAGAGTTTTGGAACATATATTGTGTCTGTACATTGTAAATTACATGGAAGAGAACAGTATATTGATGCATAGTCAACATTGCCATGGAGTCAGAAAATATCATTCTTGTGAAACACAACTAGCTTGTTATTCACACAAAGTAATGAGTTCTATTGATTTGAATCTCAAACTGATTTCATATTTCTAGATTTCCAGAAGGCTTTTGACACATTTCCTTACAATCAATGTCTAATCAAATTGCTTGCCTGTGGAGTATCATCTCAGTTGTGTGACTGAACTCATGATTTTTCTGTCAGAAAGGTCACAATTCACAATAATCAACAGAAAGTCATAACATAAATGATATCCGGCATTTTTTTGCAGATGATGCTGTCATTTAGCATCTAGTAATGTCATCAGGAGATCAAAATCAATTGCAAAATAACTTAGAAATTACATCTTTATGGTGCAAAAAGTGATAGTTGACTCTAAATCCACATGAGTACTAAATGGATTCCATTAAATTTTGTTTACACAGTAAATCACTTAAATCTAAAGGCTGTCAATTCAACTAAATATCTAGGAGTTACAGCTGTGAACAACTTAAATTGGAATGATCACATAGATAATGATGTGGGGAAGACAAACTAGAGACTGCATTTTATCGGCAGAATACTTAGAATATCAATAGGTCTACTGAACGGACTGCCTGCTCTACACTTATCCATTCTCTGCTAGAGTACCGCTCTGTGCAGAATGGAATCCTTATCAGATAGGACTGATGGAGGGCATAAAAAAATCTGAAGAAGGCCAGCTCTTCTTTTATTATCACAAAATAGGGAAAAAAGTGTCTGCCCCCATTAGCTGAGTGGTCAGTGTGGCAGAATGCCTTGTTGAGGGGCTCGGGTTCGATTCCCAGCTGGGTCAGGAGATTTTTCCACTCAGGGACTGGGTGTTGTGTTGTCCTCATCATCCTTTTATCCCTATCTTCAACATGCAAGTCTCCCAATGTGGGGTCGAATGCAATAAATACTTGCCCTCAGTGGCCAAACTTCCCCATATGGGGGACTCCCAGTCCACAATGACGTATGCTCATTTCCATTTTTTTTTCCAAGGAAAAAAATGTGATGGCTATGATAAGTGAGTTGGGGTGGCAGTCATTAAAATACAGGCACTTCTCATTGTGGTGAGATCTTTTCATGAAATTCCAATCACTAACTTTCTCCTCTGAATGTGAAAATATTTTATTGACACCAACCTTCATATGGAGAAATGATCATTATAATAAGATAAGAGAGATCAGAGCTTGCACAGAAAAATATAAGTCTTAATTTTTCCCATACACTGTCTGAGATTAGAACTGCAGAGAAATAGTCTGAATATATTTCAGTAAACCTTCTGCCAGGCACTTAACTCCAAATTGAAGAGAAGTTATGTGAAAATTATTTAATTGGCTAGCTAGAAAATCTACTCACCAAGCAGTGGCAGAACACGCACATAAAAGACAGTTGTAATTGGCAAGATTTTGCAGCCATTGGCTCCTTCTTCAGTCAGAAGGGTTGAAGGGGAAGGAAGAAGAGTGAAGGAAAAGGACTGGAGAGGTCTGGGAAAAGGGGTAGATTTTGGGAAAGTCAGCCAGAAGTGTTTCCTTCTCATCCTGTATGGTAAGTCTCCCCTGACCCACGGTTCTGGGTGAGTTTCCCAGAATCTATCCCTTTTCCTGGACCTCTCCATTCCTTTTCCTTCACCCTTCTTCCTTCCCCTTCAACCCTTCTTCCTGAATTAGGAGCCACTGGCCTCAAAAGCTTTCCACTTAAAACTGTGTTTTATGCGTGAATTCTGAAATAATTTTGTCAATAATTAATTGTTTTTGTTATTAAAATATTATGTAGATGTAAATGTAGATTATTACACTGAGTTATATATCTAAGTTACACTTGATGTCATGTGCAACACTTGTCAGTTAAGTTTAGTACTCCTTCCGTCTTTCCCATTGCAATCACAAAAAATGGGCAGTGATACTTGTAAATTCAGTGAAATCATTATGGTGGAAATCTGAACTTCTTGTCTTCTCTAAGTGTTCCAGACTCCAACATTGATTAATTTTACAGAGAATTCATTTATGGTGTTGTAGCATTGTAGCTGCACTTACATCTTCTTGCTTGAGCACCTTGATGCCACATACAATATTCAATAGGTTATCTGGAGATGTTGGCCACATACTGTACTACTGTGAATAGCCGTAAGAGGAAAGCTTTTGATTTTTGGAAGTACTAACAGAAACTTTTCTGCTACTTAATTAAGACATTAATTTGTATATTTTTAAAGCAAAGAGTGAACTGTGGTAAATATTTTTGACAAATTATATTTGCTTACTGTCTTTAGTAACTATTATACACTATCAAAGGAGTACCATATCTTTTATGATGCATTTGATGATTTGTTCTGCATTGGCAGGATTCTTCCTAAAGATAAGATGTACAGAAAAAAAAATGTGAATTAATTATAGACAGTATGAAGCATTATTATGTTGGTATCAATAAGCACAATATTGTTACTTTACCTGTTGCTAAGTTCATCTGTTTTTGGCTCATCCGTATTATTCATGATAAAAATTATATTTCTGTTTTGTGCTGTTTTGACACAGGATGATAGGTTATACAAAATTAAAATAACTCTTGAATAAATTGTTCTGGAATATGTGCTATCAACCAAAACATATTTTTATAGGTTGTGCACAGTGATTCTATGTTTAAGAAAGCAAATACATCATTCAAGAACCAGGATGATATAATACTGCGCTACATGGTGCTACTCGATGCACAGAAGCATGCTGCGGAAAGAGCTAACTTGTTAGATTGTGATGCAGATGGTGCCCGTGCAACAATGGAAAACCTACATCAAAATCATGCAGCAAAGCTCACTGGATTGCGAACAATTTGGGCCAATCTTCAAGAAAAGAGCAATGCTACCAAAGCAGATGTCTCATTTTGGGAGGGGAACCTTGCAATAGCACTGAAAACAACACTGTCTTGCAATACAGATACTGAAAGGGTGAGTGAGATATTCATTTTTTTGTCATTTTATAAATTCTGTGAAAACTAATTAACACTATTGCTAAAAGTTTTAATGCTAAACATTATTTATGAACTATATAAACAATAGCCATCCTAATCTCTTATATGTAAAACTGATTATATATTTCCAAATAGCACTTACAAAGATGGCTAATCATGAGCATGAGCAATAATACCAGAAGAAAAATAAAAATAACTAACTGTTACCAGTTTCCACAGAAATTTAATATCAGTGTACAGTTTTAGTCATACTTGTTTTATTATATAAATTGTCTATCTTAGATTTGTCTTTGGTTCTGCACTTTTTGAGATTATTTTAAAATAAACTGCTACAGGCTTTTTATGCTTTTAAAATAAACTGCTACAGGCTTTTTATGCTGTCACTGTTGACTGTAAAATGAGAAAATATATGTCTGTGTCCACAAAACAAGATGGGAAAGTTAAAAGAGCTGAAGGAAAAGAGAAAGGAAGGCTAGAGATTAATGTTTTTTAGCCTCAGATGTAATTACCATTAGATCAATCAAACAAAAATCATGAAGGAAATCAGCCCTTACCTCAATGACTTGACCATCATGACAGTCACCTCAAGAGATATTGGAAAGCCACAGAAACTAAATGGATTCTTAGATACAACAGTGCAAATTCTACAAGAGACTGAGACAGGAGAAAGAACTATATCAAGAGAATGTGAACAGCCTAACAACATATGTTGAAAAAAGAGTAGAACAAAGTAAGCATTTAAAAATGGTAACATGCTGTTTGTAGGGACTATAATACTTATAAACACATTTCACTTAGCAACTTCCAGTTGTTTCAGTTGGGTCATTTACTCATCACAACTTTATTTTCTTTTCATTTAGACAGCAATCTCCAAACATTGTATATTACAACATGTAATAGAATGTAAACTACCTGAAGATGGGCACAAGCCTGAAACCAGATTTGCATTAAATAAAATCAGCTGTTGTGACTATTAACAGCTATTATTCTACACTCAATACCATCATTGCCTGTAAATCTACATTGTTACTGTCCCACACTATTCCCTACTGTTTCAGCAGCATTTCCTATGACAAGAAATTTGCAAACTGTTGTAGATGAAACTGGTAAGGGATTTTTAGTTATTATATTTGACTGTGGAAATAAAATAACAGCATGCCTAATTTATAAAGATTATTGGTGGGCATTAACACTGTATGACTAAAAATATAACAGCAAAGTTCTGATTTAGTTTGTAACTTTTAACATTTAAAATTAGAATTGTAAAATCTGTACATGTTTCTTGAACACCGCAGTTCTTTATAGTATCAGTCAAATATATCACCTGTAACTTCTATTTATCAACTTATAAAGCTGCATAATCAAAATCACTAAATATGTCAGCCACAAAATTCTGATAGTGTTCTTTTAATCAAGTACAGACATCTAAATTTTCAGCATACCTTGTGTTTGAGAACATCCAAATTTCTGGCATACTTTGTGTTAGAGAAGACAAACACCAACAAAATGTGATGAAAACACTAGCTTTGATGCTTAAAGATTTCTTGATTTGGTTTAGCACCTCAGGCTTGATTTAAAACAATGAATAATTTCACTGCACATATAAGCTTTAATGATGTCTTAATCCTAAATAACAGTAACTGAAACCATATAAAACTGGTATTAGGAATATAATTATAAGGAGCAGTCAAATCAAAACAAGACAGATGGAAAGAAGTAAGTAAACTATTTATTATTTCAAAAGTGATTGCCATAATTGTTAATTCATTTATTACACTGTGAGACAAAATGGTCAGTGTCTTCATGGAAAAATATTTATGGTTGCCTGCAGAACAATGATGTACCAAAACACACACCTGAAGCCAACTGATGGACACAAACATTTTTGTTCAGGGATCCAAAAATATGGAAATTGCATGGGGAGAGATCGAGACTGTATGGAGGATGTATAAGGACTTCCCAGTGTAACTATGCAGCGTAGTTGAAGCATCCTTGGCAACACGTGGGACTGACCACCTGTAGCTGAGGCTTTTCTATATTTTTGGAACTCTGAAGATTTGTGGCTGCTAGTTTTCTTTGGATGAAGAGATGCATGCCTGGGTACAATCATGGTTCTGTAGGTCAACGCAAACTTTTTTACATGAAGGATCTGACCACCTCATCTCATAGTGGGATAAATATGTTCACAATTATGGTATTACTTTTGAAATAATGAACAGTTTACTTTCTTTTTTCCGAACTCTCTTATTTTCAATTGACTGGCCCTTCCAGTTACAAGTCGTTACTGGTGAGACAATTAGAAAAACGCTTTATGTGACATTGGGATCCAGCTGGATGACACATTAAAATTAACCAACACAAAAATTAATGAAAACATTTATTTTAGCATCTTTTAGCCTTAGAAGCATCTGGTATTGTGTTGAGCTAAAGAGTAGGTAGTCTGCTTATTGTGCATACTGTCACTTTTCAGTGAGTTATTGTATTATATTCTCAAACAATTTACCTAAAATATATAATGTATACATGTTCTACCAACCGATCCCTTCTTCTTGTCAAATTGTGCCACAAACTCCTCTTCTCCCCAATTCTATTCAATACTCCTCATTAGTTATGTGATCTACCCATCTAATTTGCAGCATTCTTCTGTAGCACCACATTTAGAAAGTTTCTATTCTCTTCTTGTCCAAACTATTTATCATCCATGTTTCACTTCCATACAAATACTTTCAAAAACGACTTCCTGACACTTAAATCTATACTTGATGTTAACAAATTTCTCCTCTTCAGAAACGCTTTCCTTGCCATTGCCAGTCTACATTTTATATCCTCTCTACTTCGACCATCATCAGTTATTTTGCTCCCCTAATAGCAAAACTCCTTTACTACTTTAAGTGTCTCATTTCCTAATCTAATTCCCTCAGCATCACCCAACTTAATTCGACTACATTCCATTATCCTCATTTTGCTTTTGTTGATGTTCATCTTATATCCTTCTTTCAAGACAGTGTCCATTCCGTTCAACTGTTCTTCCAAGTCCTTTGCTGTCTCTGACAGAATTACAATGTCATCGACAAACCTCAAAGTTTTTATTTCTTCTCCATGGGTTTTAATACCTACTCTGAATTTTTCTTTTGTTTCCTTTACTGCTTGCTCAATATACAGATTGAATAGCATCGGGGAGAGGCTACAACCCCGTCTCACTCCCTTCCCAACCACTGCTTCCCTTTCATGTCCCTCAACTCTTATAACTGTCATCTGCTTTGTGTAAAAATTGTAAATAGCCTTTCACTCCTTGTACTTTACCCCTGCCACATTCAGAATTTTAAAGAGAGTATTCCAATCAACATTGTCAAAAGCTTTCTCTAAGTCTACAAATGCTAGAAACATAGGTTTGCCTTTCCTTAATCTTTGTTCTAAGAGAAGTCGTAGGGTCAGTATTGCCTCACGTGTTCCAACATTTCTACGGAATCCAAACTGATCTTCCCCGAGGTCGGCTTCTATCAGTTTTTCCATTTGTCTGTAAAGAATTTGCTTTAGTATTTTGCAGCTGTGACTTATTAAACTGATAGTTCAGTAATTTTCACATCTGTCAACACCTGCTTTCTTTGGGATCGGAATTTTTATATTCTTCTAGAAGTCTGAGGGTATATCGCCTGTCTCATACATCTTGCCCACCAGGTAGTAGAGTTTTGTCAGGACTGGCTCCCCCAATGTTGTCAGGAGTTCTAATGGAATGTTGTTTACTCCTGGAGCCTTGTTTCGACTCAGATCTTTCAGTGCTCTGTCAAACTCTTCACACAGTATCATATCTCCTATTTAATCTTCATCTACTTTCTCTTCCATTACTATAATATTGTCCTCAAGTACATTGCCCTTGTGTGGACCCTCTATATACTCCTTCCACCTTTCTGCTTTCCCTTCTTTGCTTAGAACTGGGTTTCCATTTAAGCTCTTGACATTCATACAAGTGGTTCTCTTTTCTCCAAAGGTCTCTTTAATTTTCCTGTAGGCAGTATCTATCTTACCCCTACTGAGATAAGCCTCTACATTCTTTCATTTGTCCTCTAACCATTCCTGCTTAGTGGTTTTGCACTTCCTGTTGATCTCATTTTTGAAACGTTTGTATTCCGCTTGCTTGCTTCACTTAGTTCATTTTTGTATTTTATCCTTTCATCAATTAAATTCACTATTTCTTCTGTTACCCAAGGATTTCTACTAGCCCTCATCTTTTTACGTACTTGATCCTCTACTGCTTTCACTATTTCATCCCTCAAAGTTGCCCATTCTTCTTCTACTGTTTTTCTTTCCCCCATTCCTGTCAATTGTTCCCTTATGCTCTCCCTGAAACTCTGTACAACCTCTGGTTCTTTCAGTTTATCCAGATCCCATCTCCTTAAATTCGCACCTTTTTAAGGGATCTGACATTCCACGCTCCGATCCCTATAACACCACTTTTCTTTCTCCTGATAACGACGTCCTCCTGAGTAGTCCCTGCCCGGAGATCTGAATGAGGGTTCTATTTTACCTCTGGAATATTTTACCCAATAGGACACCATCATCATTTTGGTTTGGTTAGTGTTACAATGCCAGATCAGTCAGTTATCCAGACTGTTGCCCCTGCAACTAATAAAAAAGGCATCTGCCCCTCTTCAGGAACCACAAGTTTGTCTGGCCTCTTAGCAGATACCCCTGCATTGTGGTTGCACCTACGGTATGGGCATCTGTATCACTGAGGCATGGAAGCCTCCTGACCAACGGCAAGGTCCATGGTTGTTACAGACAGTGAAAATAACTTTCATCTAAACTATGATTTGCACAAACATAATAAAAGACATAAAAAATGTTTTCATGTAGACACAACTGCATTGCCTAGGGTTCATAGTGGAATTAAGTAGAGGAAATCAACAAATTTCTGTCTTCCATAAAACAAAAAATTGGGTATTCCTACATACTCAAACAATTATAAACATGCCTCATTGTCCACTTCTGAAAAAATTGTGTAGAAGCTGAGGTGATGATGCAGACATCAGTTGTGAGTTAAATGAAGCCATCCTTTGTTTGCTGGATATAGATTTTCAATTGCAAGACAGCAACACTACCACCTGTGCTCACATCTAGTTAGCAATGTTTTGAAGACTGTAGATACTCAATTTCTTATTGCCTCAATGGGAAAACACCACTCACTATCAAAGTAAGATACTGACTTAACTGATCTCACATTTAGTTCATTCAATTGCTAATATCAGTACTAAGCACAGAGCTCAAACATGCTGTTATTTCAAACCTGTGTGTTTTAGAATTTGCATATTTATTTTGGAAGCTTTTAGTATGTTAGACCAGGCTTCAGTTACATATATTTAAAAAACTTAAAAAGTTACATGAAATTAAAATCAGATATTGATTACAAGAGGCCAGTATGTTTCTTTGGTTTAATGTATGTCAAAATTTTCAGTTGCTTATAAAACCTGTTAAGTAACAAATTGGAAATCCTCCTTTACAAGGACTGTATGGCACTATGATACTGGTCAACAGAGGAAAAAAACCAAAATTTTTGGGCTTGTCTTTTCTGGAGGTTTTTAAAATAAATATTAGGTATCAGCAAAAATACTTAGCCATGTATTTCTGAACTGAGAACATAATTTTAAATGAAAAATTATTATCTTACAAATTAAAAAAGTGACAGGATACCCTGTACCGTTCCAGAAGAAGAGTGTTTAATATTTTACACATGTGACAAATGTTGCTAGAGGTTTCTTTAAAGGCCTGTAATCAGGAATGTAGTACATAATAAAATAAAATTTTTGGGGCTGATGTTTTTGGAGAACTGTATTGAAACTACAGCAAAAGAACTTGGCCACGTATTTCCAAACTTAGAATATAGATTTAATCAGTAAATTATTATATGTAACATTAAAATATGACAAAATACCTTGAACTGCTCCAGAGATAGAGCATTCAACATTTTACATGAGTGACAATTGTTGCCCAAGTTGTCATCTGTAATGGCCTGTATCTCAGACTGAGTCATTTTTGATCAGAATAAAGAAATATAGGGTTAATTAGATTGTTCCTTACTCATTCTACACCCTAAAGTTTCTCCTTCTTGTTAGACACTATAGAAAACAATAAATGAATGAATTGATCCTCCCGCCTGATTTTGGTACCAAGACAAGACCTGAGCACCATTCTGTCAGTTTCTCCACATGTTCAGTGACTCAAGGAGTACTATGTTGCAAAGATTTTTTCTAATTTCATACTTCAGAGGAATTGATGTACCTGTGGGAAAGTTTCAAGCATGAAGTACTCTGTCTTGTTTCAGGGTTACGTTGGTACAGAACTTCCAAGATACCCAAAACCATTGAACAGTTGCAGATGCATTTAACTTGGATCGGTGGATATTTTCTTTGTTTCACGTTAATGTATACCTTTAATGTTAATTCTTGTGATAAAGCCAAGCTCCACAATCATATTGTTATGAAACAGTGAATGACCCACTCCCACTATGACATTTTACTGATTCTCTACTGTAACTGTTGTTTTCTTAGAAGCTTCCCAACGTTTACAATAATTACCGTCTGCTTTATAAGGTCATTTATTTTTTACTATTGTTATCTTTTATTTATTTATTTCTGTGAAACATGCTCCATTACAATATTTGTAGTACTACTTGTATATATTGTGTGTGTGTGTGTGTGTGTGTGTGTGTGTGTGTGTGTAATGTTTGTGTTGTATGATGATGCTGCTGAGAGAAAGTGAAATCTGGTGCTGGCACATAGCCTACTCCTTATGAATAGCTCCAAGAGGGCCGCCATGCTTAATGTCCCCATCCGACTGACAGATCAACATCAACAGTGTCCAAACCCTCACTTCAAGAGACACTGTGGGAAGGTCTGGTATTTAAACCAGGACACTGGCGCAAAGTCTGGTGAACAGGAACTTTACACCAGCACCACTTCTCCCCATGCAGGCCAGATATTGCCAGTGAAAATTTTTTCACCACTAGGATTTGAATCAGTTTGTACCCAGGTCAAGTGCCACCACACCATCAATCTTTAGTGACCTCTGCTGTGGAGGCAGGTTTATCTTTTATTGTTGAAGAAAAATTTATTATGTTTCTCAGAAGCTGTTCCAGCTCGCATGCCCACCTGAGAGCAGCCAGGCAGGCATGGGCAGAGGGTGGACAAATGGCTGATGCCCAAGTAATCTTGCAGTTGTACTGCAGCATACATGATCATAATCTATTGGCCAAACTTAGGTGGTCAGGCATGGTTGTGCAAGTACAGAATGCATGCAGTCAGGTCATTTGACAGTTTTCCTACACTACCTGCACCTGCCTGCAGCTGAACTGAAGTGTGCTCGTGGGCACCCATGCCCATGGGGCAGCATTGGAACAGCCTACCATATCATGTTGACATCTGTCTCAGCTTTGAAGCTAATCTGACAGTTTGCTATCGTGATCAATATGTTCAATGTTCCCAAGTTGTTGCGCAATCTCTGATGCAAAAATTTTGCCAATATGTAACTCCTGTAATGGAATAATGTGTCAAATTGTATTCTCTGTACCACGTATGGTATATTTTCTGCATTGCAAGGCTGGCTGCTGGTTGGTTCAAATGGCTCTAAGCACTATGGGACTTAACATCTGAGGTCATCAGTCCCCTAGGCTTAGAACGACTTAAACCTAACTAACCTAAGAACATCACACATCCATGCCCGAGGCAGGATTTGAACCTGTGACCGTAGCAGCCCTGTGGTTCTCGACTGAAATGCCTAGAACTGCTCGACCACAGAGGCTGGTGTCTGCTGATTGCCCCAGTCCTTTCCATGATATTTGTTGTTGTTTGACTTGTTGTAGTTTGTGACTTAATAATTGAGTTATTTATAACTCTGAATGCTGTGGGTTGTGCTGTGGTGCTGCATTATGTACAAACAGGGTAGAGTCCTTGAGTGCAACAAGTCAAGGGCCACCACACCACCATGCTTTAGTGACCTCAGCCACGGAGGCAGTTCAAGGCAATCGTAAAGTGCATTATAGACAGGTACGTGTCGAGTAAAACTGTGAGGGTCAGGTAAAACCCACCGTGGTTCAACAACAAACTTAGGAAACTACTGTGAAAGCAAAGGAGCTTCACTGCAAATTTAAATGAAGCCATAACATCTCAGACAAACAGAAGCTAAACGATGTCAAAATTAGCGTAAGGAGGGCCATGCATGAAGCATTCAGTGAATTCGAAAGTAAAATTCTATGTATCGACTTGACAGAAGATTCTAGGAAGTTCTGGTCTTACGTTAAACCAGTAAGTGGATCAAAACAGCATATCCAGACACTCTGGGATGACAATGACATTGAAACAGAGGACGACACATGTAAAGCTGAAATACTAAACATGTTTTTCCAAAGCTGTTTCACAAAGGATGACTGCACTGCAGTTCCTTCTCTAAATCCTCGCACGAATGAAAAAATGGCTGACATCGAAATAAGTGTCCAAGGATTAGAAAAGCAACTGAAATCACTGAACAGAGGAAAGTCCATTGAACCTGATGGGATACTAATTTGATTCTACATAGAGTATGTGAAAGAACTTGCCCCCTTCTAACAGTCATGTACCGCAAGTCTCCAGAGGAACGGAAGGTTCCAAATGATTGGAAAAGGGCACAGGTAGTTCCAGTTTTCAAGAAGGGTTGTCGAGCAGATGCACAAAACTATAGGCCTACACCTCTGACATTGATCTGTTGTAGAATTATTTTGGAACATGTTTTTTGCTCGTGTATCATGTCATTTCTGGAAACCCAGAATCTACTCTGTAGGCATCAACATGGATTACGGAAACATCGATCGTGTGAGACCCAACTCGCCTTATTTGTTCATGAGACCCAGAAAGTATTAGATACAGGCTCCCATGTAGATGCCATTTTCCTTGACTTCCAGAAGGCATTTGATATAGTTCCGCACTGTCGCCTGATAAACAAAGTAAGAGCCTATGAAATATCAGACCAGCTGTGTGGCTGGATTGAAGACTTTTTAGCAAACAGAACACAGCATGTTATTATCAATGGAGAGATGTCTACAGATGTTGAACTAACCTCTGGCGTGCCACAGGGGAGTGTTATGGGACCATTGCTTTTCACAATATATATAAATGACGTAGTAGATAGTGTCGGAAGTTCCATGCAGCTTTTTGCGGATGATGCTGTAGTATACAGAGAAGTTGCAGCATTAGAAAATTGTAGCGAAATGCAGGAAGATCTGCAGCGGATTGGCACTTGGTGCAGGGAGTGGCAACTGACCCTTAACATAGACAAATGTAATGTATTGCGAATACATACACTCCTGGAAATTGAAATAAGAACACCGTGAATTCATTGTCCCAGGAAGGGGAAACTTTATTGATACATTCCTGGGGTCAGATACATCACATGATCACACTGACAGAACCACAGGCACATAGACACAGGCAACAGAGCATGCACAATGTCGGCACTAGTACAGTGTATATCCACCTTTCGCAGCAATGCAGGCTGTTATTCTCCCATGGAGACGATTGTAGAGATGCTGGATGTAGTCCTGTGGAACGGCTTGCCATGCCATTTCCACCTGGCGCCTCAGTTGGACCAGCGTTCGTGCTGGACGTGCAGACCGAGTGAGACGACGCTTCATCCAGTCCCAAACATGCTCAATGGGGGACAGATCCGGAGATCTTGCTGGCCAGGGTAGTTGACTTACACCTTCTAGAGCACGTTGGGTGGCACGGGATACATGCGGACGTGCAGTGTCCTGTTGGAACAGCAAGTTCCCTTGCCGGTTTTGGAATGGTAGAACGATGAGTTCGAAGACGGTTAGGATGTACCGTGCACTATTCAGTGTCCCCTCGACGATCACCAGAGGTGTACGGCCAGTGTAGGAGAACGCTCCCCACACCATGATGCCGGGTGTTGGCCCTATGTGCCTTGGTCGTATGCAGTCCTGACTGTGGCGCTCACCTGCACGGCGCCAAACACGCATACGACCATCATTGGCACCAAGGCAGAAGCGACTCTCATCGCTGAAGACGACACGTCTCCATTCGTCCCTCCATTCACGCCTGTCGCGAAACCACTGGAGGCGGGCTGCATGATGTTAGGGGCGTGAGCGGAAGACGGCCTAACGGTGTGCGGGACCGTAGCCCAGCTTCATGGAGACGGTTGCGAATGGTCCTCGCCGGTACCCAAGGAGCAACAGTGTCCCTAATTTGCTGGGAAGTGGCGGTGCAGTCCCCTACGGCACTGCGTAGGATCCTACGGTCTTGGCGTGCATCCGTGCATCGCTGCGGTCCGGTCCCAGGTCGACGGGCACGTGCACCTTCCGCCGACCACTGGCGACAACATCGATGTACTGTGGAGACCTCACGCCCCACGTGTTGAGCAATTCGGCGGTACGTCCACCCGGCCTCCTGCATGCCCACTATACGCCCTCGCTCAAAGTCCGTCAACTGCACATACGGTTCACGTCCACGCTGTCGCGGCATGCTACCAGTGTTAAAGACTGCGATGGAGCTCCGTATGCCACGGCAAACTGGCTGACACTGACGGCGGCGGTGCATAAATGCTGCGCAGCTAGCGCCATTCGACGGCCAACACCGCGGTTCCTGGTGTGTCCGCTGTGCCGTGCGTGTGATCATTGCTTGTACAGCCCTCTCGCAGTGTCCGGAGCAAGTATGGTGGGTCTGACACACCGGTGTCAATGTGTTCTTTTTTCCATTTCCAGGAGTGTAGAAAGAAAGATCCTATATTGTATGATTATATGATAGCGGAACAAACACTGGTAGCAGTTACTTCTGTAAAATATCTGGGAGTATGCATGCGGAACGATTTGAAGTGGAATGATCATATAAAATTAATTGTTGGTAAGGCGGGTACAAGGCTGAGATTCATTGGGAGAGTCCTTAGAAAATGTAGGCCGTCAACAAAGGAGGTGGCTTACAAAACACTCGTTCGACCTATACTTGAGTATTGCTCATCAGTGTGGGATCCGTACCAGATCGGGTTGACGGAGGAGATAGAGAAGATCCAAAGAAGAGCAGCACGTTTCGTCACAGGGTTATTTGGTAAGCTTGATAGCGTCATGGAGATGTTTAGCAAACTCAAGTGGCAGACTCTCCAAGAGAGGCACTCTGCATCGCGGTGTACCTTGCTGTCCAGGTTTCGAGAGGGTGCGTTTCTGGATGAGGTATCAAATATATTGCTTTGCCCTACTTATACCTCCCAAGGAGATCACAAATGTAAAATTAGAGAGTATGAATGTAGATGTAGATGAATGGCACAGATGTAAAAATAATTATATTTCTATATTTTACTTGCAAAGTGCACATTCCAAGAACAGAGATACTTTCACTGTTGTAGATAGATCATAAAGTGTAGATATAATTGTTGGAGTTGAGTGTGTCCCATTTGCACATAACTGTTTTTATTAATCAGTGTGACTGAAGCACTAGTATTGAATTAATATGCAGCAGATTGATTGCAAATCTGCAGAGAGATGATCAATTTGAATTGGTTTTCTCAATTTGGGTATCTGTTCTGACATTCAGAAGACAGGCTTTGTCTAAATTGTGATTGACAAAGTGTTCAGCTGTATGTTTATTGAAGGAGAGTTGGTTAGAATGAGGCAAGTTTTGCATTTAGCATTTTGCTGTGTGATTAGGTTGCCGTAGCCCATGGCTCCTGAGTGGATTGCAAGGAGTGGATACAGACTGAGAATGAGATGCCATATTTATTTCCATATTATCAAACCATCAAGATTTATGTGAAACAAAATTTCCTTTGCATTTCCTTTGCACACAAACTTGCTGCGTGTGTCCTGATTTTTTGCAGTGTTTGTATTCCATGTGGCAGAAAAATCAGTTTTTGCAGTCCTGCATTACATAGTATTTTACACAAGACTTTTGAAGGTTTGAATGAGCCAATGAAATAGCTGTGCGTACTGCACAGTGTTTATGCTGTTGCTTACTGTGGAAGTTTTTTCATTCCATGCAAAACTGGGGCTGCTGCAGTCTATTGACAGTCAGTGTTGCAACAGGCACATTAAAGTTACATTCAGCAAAGTCTTGAATTTTCTGAGTTTTGATTACTTTAAGCACATCACTGAAGGCAGGGTTGAACTGATTTAGAGCTTCAGCCTTTATTGTGTTACCAGCAGTGTTTTGAATAATGGCATCTCGAAGCATTTCATCTTCAAATGAAGCTTCACAAAAGCAATTAAACTTACAAGTCTTAGTCATTCCCATGAGTTCGGTGATCCATTCCTTGTAATACTGATTATTACAAGTAGCAGCTACATGAATCTGTGTTACTCTTTTCATTCCTCTTGTGCATTGAAACATAGGGATGGAGGAGATGGCACCTGGCTGCTGGTATCTGTGCCTCAGTCATCATACTTTGCAGAGGTCGTTGTGTTTCAATAAGTCTGCCAATAGCAGTGAGCAACGAGTTAATCTGTTGGCTCTAAATCTGAATAAGAGCAGTGGAGGATTGCTTTCCAGAAATGGCCACATACATAAATTAAAGACACTTGAAATAGATCTGAGTTCCACACCAACAAGGAATTATGAAAAAAAAAATAATTGTGATGGGCTGAACACAGCCAATTCAAGAACCAGACACATCATCAATTGATGAGTATAATCATATTCATTACCAGTCAGTGGAAAAATCAAACTTCTTGCCAGTTGATGTCTGATGTATCAGTAGTTGAGGCAGCCAGTAAATACAGTCAGACATCTGCAAAAAGCTAATGCATTAATAAGTTTATTTACACCCTGTACACCTACTAATTGAGTTATACATAACTTCTGCAGTGAGTTATAGACAAAAACAGCAAAGTCCTTGATTGTAGAGTTGTATAAAGGAGAATTAGGTTCCTGATTGTAACAAATAGTCTTGAAATGGATATTATTACTACATACTGGGTGTTCAGAAATTCCAATTACTAACTGCTAGGACTTGTAGAGAAAAGGGAGTATATAACATTTTGAATAGAACCTATGCCTGGAAACATATTTTTTCTGTCCTATGATAGTTTCAGTTCAGATCCACTTCTGCTTGAGAAACTCAATTAGGCATGATGCAGTACATATATTATGTAACAATTCTAAAGTTAACATAACAAGACATCCATTTATCACTTAAGCACATTTGTTTAACACTTAAACATTATGTTCTGTACATACAGTATGCTGAGTTCTTTTTTGTTTTGGAATAATGTAAACACAAAATGCTAAAGTGTTAATACAAACAAATGTGCTTAAGTGAACAATGGATGTTTTGTTATACTTCCTTTCAAATTGTTACCTGATAATTGCACTGCATAATGTTTAATTCAGCTCTTTAAGCAGAAGTGGATGAATTTAACATCTGAATTTAAACTGTCATAGAATGGAAAAGGTACTGTTCAAAATATTATGTACTCATTCCCCTCTACAGGTCCTAGAAGTTTGTAACGGAATTTCTGAACACACTGAACTTCAGTCTTTCAGGAAATATATTTGCTGCATTGGCTGATTACAAAGATCTGCATCTACATCTTGATTACAAGGTCTACATCTACATCTGTACTCAGCAAACCACTGTGTATTGCATGATAGAGATACATCCCACTGTACCTGTTATTAGGATTTTTTCCCATTCCATTCATGTATGAAGCATAGGAAGAATGATTGTTTAAATGCCTGCATGCGTGCTCTAATTCATCTAATCTTGTCCTCACAGTCCCTGTGGGAGTGATACATAGTATATTCCTAGAGTCACAATTTAAAGCCAATTTTTGCACCACATCGAAATCTTATCAAGATCTGATTGAATATTTATGCAGCCTCTTTCAGATAGTATTCACTATATATAACTGCATCATCTGCAAAAAGTCTGAGGCTACTATCAGTGTTGTCCGAAAGGTCACTAATATACAACATGAGCATCAATTCCCTGGGGCACACCTAAAGTTACTTCTACATCTGTTGATGACTCTCCATCAAAAATGAACTTGCTGTGTCTTCCTACCAAAAATTTCCCAATACAGTCACAAAAATCACTTGATACCTCTTTATGATCATTCTTTTGATAATAAGCGTAGCTGTGGCACTGAATCGGCTGTTTTTTGCAAACCAAGAAATCATTTACTTGACAGCCATGATCAAAAGCTTTCAGTATATCACGTGAGGAAAGTGTGAGTTCGGCTACATGACATCGATGTTTTCAATACATGTTGGCTGGTGTGGAGGAGGTCATTCTGTTCAAGGTATTTCATTATGTCTGAGCTCAGAATATGTTATAAGTTGCTATGAGCAATCGGTGTCAAGGATATTGGACAGTAGTTCTGCAGATCACTTCTACCAACCTTCTTGTAAATGGGTGTGATCCACACTTTCTTTCAGCTACTGGGCACAGTTTTTTTGTTTGAGGAATCTTTTCTTTCAACTACTGGGCACAGTTTTTTGTTTGAGGAATCTGCAGTAGATTATAGTTAAAAGAGAGACTAACACAGCCACAGATTCAGTATAGAATCTGATAGGGATTCCATCATGCCCTGAGCTTTGTACAATTTTGACCACTTCAACTGCTTTTCAACACCACTGACACTAACACTTATTTCACCATCAAAAGAAGAACAGCTACTGCTTTTCAGTGACCTAATGATATTTATGACACATTTAACAAATAATTTGAAAAATGTAATGTTGCTTGTGGACTATGCAATGCCTGTCTAAGTAAATGTAATGAATCCTTTTTTAAGTTTCAATTTTTTTCTCTCTGTGTTTTCCACTATTGTATGGAAAAATACATTAAGTTTATTAGTTAACAATTTGAATTAATAGACAGCTGTCTTGCTACTTTTCTCATCTGGAGTTGGAAATCAT
Organism: Schistocerca gregaria; assembly: GCF_023897955.1. Taxonomy (NCBI): domain Eukaryota; kingdom Metazoa; phylum Arthropoda; class Insecta; order Orthoptera; family Acrididae; genus Schistocerca; species Schistocerca gregaria. The sequence continues at coordinate 310,066,086 of NC_064923.1, read as the reverse complement.
ATACATATTCAAGTTAATATGGATCATGGTTAGTGATGATCAGATATTCCCTTTGGTTGGTATTTGTAATTTTTAATTTTTTGCAAATGTTTGTTTTAATAACACAGTGGGGTATTTTGCAGTATTGTTTGAACTTACTTTTAAATGCTGATTAGAGTTATTCCTCTGCATTAAATAAAGTCCTCTCTCCATGGGACAAGATTAAACATTACTTATTTGGCAGCTCCTCCTTTAGGAAACTTCTACTATGGAACATGTCTAGTGAAAATATGTGAATCCCAGGGGCTGGACAGAAAGTGTTCTTATACTGAAAGCATCTGAAAATTCAACATCTTACTGGAAACATTCAAATGCCATGTGTGTTATAACTATGTAATGGTTATGCATGAATCATATACATGTATACATGTATGATCACCCCTTGCTCAAGTTCTGCATCCATACATTCAACAGACCACCACACCAGTGGCTTGTATCACCGCTTAAAGAATGACACAGTCTTTACATAAGAGAGAGAAACATTCTCATTGATGTGTTGTGATGTTATCCTTGATTGGATACTTTTATTTTATTTATTTATTTATTTATTTCTTACTCCATTGATCCATCTGTGATAAACTCACAAGGATATAGAGTGTCAATAAACAATCAATGCAAAGGTAGTAGTAAAGCAGTCAGTCAGACAAAAGTAATACTACATGTTTGCTATACACATATGTGGTAAGAGTGACAGATTACACCAAAAATTACACATAGAAAGTGAAAACAAATTAAAAACTATTGAAAATTACTATGAATGTTACGTGGGTATGGTAACTACATCATTGCTCAAACTTAAACTGTGGTATGTCATACTCAAAATATCTCATCCACAGACCTAGGTGGTTTTTTCATTGTGGCTAAAATACTCTTCTAAACTGTAAAATGGTCTTTCCATTAGATATTGCTTCAGATGCTCCCTAAAAGAGAAATGGTTATTGTAGTAACACGATTCACGTTTTCCGTCGCATTTCATAGTAGACCGGGAACTGTCTCATAGGCACACGCGATGTGAACTGACCGGGCACGGCCCATGCTGCCTAAGTTGTTGTTATTGTTGTTCCACTGGCAGAGGTCACAGCCAAATTCTCACGTGTCCTCTGGTGGACAGGACTACTTGCGCCAACTACCGTCCGTGACGCGCCGTGCCGATGGGTGCCTCCCGTGATCTTTCTGGTGGCTACTGCACTCCTCCTCCTTCGGAGGGGGAAGCCACTATGATCCACTGCGTCGGAAGGTGGAGCGTCATCCAGGAGCGATGACCTCCACGTCCATCGGAAGGCTGGAGTCGAGGGGATCTGCCAACCCTCGAGCCGGAACCTTCGAATACAGTTGGAAGTGACCCATAAAAAGAGGCCCCCGTCGTCCCACCACCGGAGCCCGGGACAGAACGGGAGACAGGCCATCGAACTCTGGATCCTGGTCCACTCCGGAAGAGGCAAGACCCAGTGGCGGGGATGATGGGGAAGGGACAACCACAGGTGAATCAGCCTCCCGAGAAACCGGGCCTGCGAGGGGGGCTGGCACCCGCTGGGGCATCGCTAACGATGACAATGCCGGTGCTGGAGCTACTGGAGGCTGCCAAGGCTCAGAGCCATCACAGGGGGGAGGGGTGGTAGCGTCCCCAGAGAAAGCAACACAGGTGCCGGCAATGAGGAAGCCAGTGCCTGAGGTGTCGGAGGCTGGGTGCCCAAACGTGGACGTAGCTGATTTTGGTGACGACGCACCTCCCGGTCCCCCATCTACAAGGTATAGAGCCAGTGGCCGTTTCGGTGCAGGACCACAGCAGGTATCCAACGTGGATTGCGACCAAACCCACGTGCCCAAACCGACATACCTGGTGGAAAGCCGGGTACTCCGTTTTGCGAAGACTGGCGAGGACCGGGCTGGAGGAGGTGCAGCAGAGTCCTAGGTCTGCGCCCGTGAAGGAGCTCTGCCAGGCTGCGTTCTCCCATTGGTGTGGTCCGGTATGCCATCAGGAATAATGTCAACACCTCCTCCACAGGAAATTCGTGCACATACTTTTTCATCTGCGTCTTAAATGTGTACACCATGCACTCGGCTTCCCCATTCCCATGAAAGGGGGGAGAGTAAACATGCTGAATACCAAAGTGCCTACAAAAATCCTGGAAGGTCTGTGAAATAAACTGAGGTCCATTGTCTGAGAACAGGGTGACTGGCAGACCTTCCACACAAAAGATTTTTGCTAGTGCCTGGATTACAACTTCTGAAGTGGTTGAGGAGCAGCTAACCACATATGGAAATCAGGAATAAGCATCAATGACAATGAGCCAAGAGCCATTGAGAAACGGGCCAGCAAAATCAATGTGAACACGTTCCCATGCCTGGGTTGCCGGGGGCCATGAAGAGAACGCTGACCTGGGAGATGCCTGTTGGCTCGCACACTGGGAACAGGCACCCACCAAGTGCTCAATTTCTTTGTCAATACCAGGCCAGTACACATGTCTGCGAGCCAAGGTTTTAGTACAGGAAACACCCCAGTGCCCCTCATGTAATAATGTGAGGACTGCCTTTGCAAACTTGCAGGAACAACCACGAGAGGAGCTGTGTCATCGGTAGCCAGAAGGAGAACTCCTTCCAAGACGGAGAGGCGGTCTTGTAGAACAAAATAATTATGAAGAGGTTTCCGAGGCCCGGCCTGGAAGTCGGGATGACCACCCCTGCTGAATGAGGTGAACTACTTGCCGGAGAACCGGGTCAGCTGCCGTTTCCCTGACGACTCGAACTAGTGATTGGGAAGCCATCAACCGCTTGGCGGGATGCCACATCCAAATGAAAACACATAATCTCCTCTTGATCGAACATAGGATCTGGGCCCACCAGAAAATGGGAAAGAGCGTCTGCGTTGGCAGGCAGTAAAGGGGGTGGGCGATGGTGGAGGGATTGTCGACGTGACATGCTCAAAATAACGCTGGAATATCGCCGGGGCACTGGATATTCCGAAAGCCAACCGCTTTGGTAAAGGCCAAATGGTGTATTGACAACTGCCAGCTGTTTGGAGCCCTCATCAAGAGGTATCTGATGACAAGCCTCCGAAAGATCGATTTTCAAAAATATTGGCCTCCCGCCACGGCGGAGAACACTTCATCAGCACGAGGCAAAGGATAGGTGTCCACTACCAATTGGGAATTAATGGTGGTCTTGTAATCGCTACAAAGACGTAATTTTCCCGAGGGTTTCCTGACAATAACGAGGGGCGAGGCCCACTCACTAGAAGAAATGGGAAGAACGACCCCTAGGGCTGTCAGTGGGTCTTTTACCTGAGGGCGGAGAGCCAAGTGGATCTGCCTTGCGCGTAGAAAACTTGGGCGAGCCAAAGCCTTCAATGTTAAGTGAGCTTCAAAGTCTGAAACACACCTCAGGCCCTCCTTAAAGATATCCGGAAAGTCAGAGATCAAAGATTCTAATGATTGATAGGGAACGTCTTCGGAGACCAACTGTATGGTGTCTGCGATAGAAAAACCAAAAGCTTGAAAGGTATCCAAGCCAAAAAGGTTAGCGGAGCTTGCATCACTGACAACAATAAAAGTAATAGGCTGAGTGACGGATTTGTGAGTCACGTCGGTTGTGAATTGGCCCAGTAGGGGAATTAACTGTTCACCATAACCACGTAGATGCCGGTAAACTGGCGCGAACGGGGGCGACCCGAGGTCGGAGTAAGTTTGTGCATTCAACAAGGAAACTGCCGCGCCCGTATCTACTTGCAGTTGTAATCCGCGCGCGGCTGAACCAACACCTCAATAAAGAGTTTGTGTGCCGATGCATCAGGAGCCTGGCCTGATGAAACTTCCTGAATGTCAATATCCATATCCTCTGTAACTGCTTCCTTCAATTCTTTTGAGCCCTAGCGGCAAACTTTAGCAATGTGTCCTTTTTTATTACATTTGCGACAAACGGCCCAACGCTGGGGGCACTCCGACCGATCATGATGTATATAGCACGACACACAGGACGGTAACAGGGGCCAGCAGCCGGAACTCTGTTTACGTGCCATGCGGGAACAGCCGTAACGGCTGGATTGTACCGCTCGCACGTTGTCCACCCCAGACGCAGTGGACGCGGCCACGCCGCCCTCAACAGCCCCGACGTCGCACCACGCTTCCAACTGTTGACCAGCGGCATGAGAGACTTCCTCAAGGGAAGGGTCTTCTAACTCCAGGGCCCGTTGCCGGACCTTCCTATCAGGGGCCGAACGAAAAATAACATCGCGCACCATAACGCGGGCATAGGACTCTCGCGACTGCTCTGTGACAAACTGACACTTGCGACTAAGACCGTGCAGGGCAGTGGCCCACGCCCGGTAAGACTGATGGGGCTGTTTCTTGCATTGATAGAACTCGACCCTAGCCACCACAACACGTCTGCTGCGGCGATAATGTGAAGACAGTAATGAACACAATGTGTCAAAAGACAAGGACGAGGGTTCCTGCAATGGCGATAAACTTGATACAGCGAGGGAGATACCCAAGACAAGAAAAGAGCATGACAGACCTCCGCATCGGCAACATGAAATGCCTGGAAACGCTGCCGAAGGCAATGTTCATACGCCTCCCAATCCTCCGCCGTCTCGTCATACGGGGGAAAGGGAGGAGGGAACTGCGTGGAGAGCAACGCCGGAAGCACTTGTTTCATGGTTGCCATGAGCTCCATCTGCTGCTCAACCAAAACCCGCACTAAATCCTGCATGCCGCGGATAAGCTGCGAAACCGGAACAACAACGCAACACGCGAAAGAACGACCCTACTCGTCGCCTATTGTGTAGTAACCCGGTTCACATTTTCCGTCGCACTTCACAGTAGACCGGGAACTGTCTCATAGGCATGCCCGATGTGAACTGACCGGGCACGGCCCGTGCTGCCTGAGTTGTTGTTGTTGTTGTTGTTGTTGTTCCGCTGGCAGAGGCCGCGGCCGAATTCTCACATGCCCTCTGGTGGACAGGACCGCTTACCGCAACTACCGTCCGTGACGCGCCGTGCCAATGTGCACCTCCTGTGATCTTTCTGGTGGCTACTGCAGTTGCCAAATTTGTTTTTAATATCTGAAGGGAGAGCATTAAAAACTTTTGCACCAGAGAATTGCACACCCTTTTGCACCATGGTCAGGTTTTTACATCAAATGCTTTCTCCTAGTATCATATCCATGGTATTCACTATTTCTTTTATGAAATTCAGTGTTTTTGCTGATGAACCCCATAAGAGAAAATACGTACTGGAACATGACAGTAAGAATTTTTAGTTTCCAGGAAAGGTTTCTACAATTACATCTGGAGTCTACGACGCTCATTATTCTTATAACATGTTTCTGGGCCAGGAGTATTTTCTTTGCTAGTGTTTGGTTCCCCCAAAATATAATATCACACGTTATAAGAGAATGTAAATATCCACAGTTGCTACTTTCATTGCATGTATGTTTCTGCTCTTGGAGAAAACACTGAGGGCGAAAATCGATGAGGTCAGTCTCTTCTGAAGATTTATTATATGATGAGACCAGTTTACTCTGGAGTCAATTAAAACGCCTAAAAACTTTGTTGATTCAACTCTTTCTATTGACTCTGTTCCACTTTTCACAGTTAATTCATCCTTCATTTTAGCAGTTGCAGTGAACTGAATTTAATTAGTTTTATTAAAATTCAGCGAGAGTCCATTGAAGCTAAACCATTTCACTAAATCAGTAAGAATGTTCTTAACAGATCCTTGAAGATCTTCACATGTATGACCATCAATCACAATGTTGGAGTCATCTGTAAAAACGGTAAAAAAGCACTGCAACATTGTACATTGAGGTAAGTCATTTATAAATATGAGGAATAGTAGAGGACCACGAATGGGTCCTTGGGGCACTCCGCATTTAATGGTTCTCCATTCAGATGAAACCTGACCACTATGGATCTCATCGGTACTACCTACTGCTACGTTCTGCTTCCTATCTTTGAGGTATGATTCTAACCACTTATTTGTTAAGCCATGTATTCCTAATAGGTCTGCTTTCTGTAATAGGATTTGGTGGTTCACAGTGTCAAACACTTTTGACAAGTCACAAAATAATCCAGTTTTTACTATTTTGTCATTAATTGATTCCAGAATTTTATTTGTGAAAGCATAAATTGCTTGTTCAGTTGACCGTTCCTTTTACTGAGAATGCTATATTTATTTAGATGTTCCAAAGTTCTCAAATACATAAACTTTTCCAGTATCTTAGAGAAGGCCATTAGAAAGGAAATTGGCCTGTAATTTGTGACTTCAGTTTTGTCACCTTTATAGAAATGGGGATTTACAACTGTATATTTGAGTCTGTCAGGCACAGTTCCTTGTAGTAAGGATGCATTAAAAAATTGGCTAAGTACATCACTAACGTAGGCACAGCACTGTTTTAGTAAATTATTAGAGATATTATCTACCTCAGTGGAATAAGAATTCTTATGTGAGATGAATATTCTTTTAATTTCAGATTTCGTGACAGGTCTAATGTGAATTTTACCTGTATTTTTGGCTATAGTCTTTTGCATACAACTCAAAACTTCATTAACAGAGCTCTTGCATTCTATTTGTTCTGAAACTGACAAGAAGTGGTTGTTGAAAATATAGGCTATGTTATCAGGATCGTATACTAGATTACCTTCATGTTTAATTTTGAGTTCTTCAGTAGTTCTTATGGTTTTCCCTGTGTTCCTTCTAACAATGTTTCAGATAGTGTTAATTTTGTTATGAGAGTTATCAATTTCTTGATCATAGTACAATGCTTTTGAATTTTGTATTACATTCTTTAGTATCTTACAGTATATTTTGTAATGGTTAGTTTTCGTAGTGTCCTTACACATTCTAGTTAGTAGTAGTAGTAGTAGTAGTAGTAGCTTTATTCATCTGTAGATCTCTTTTTACAAGGATATAAGACATGTCAAAATATTAACAAATTTAGATCAATTTAAAATAAGCTAATTCGTATACACATATATTTACAGACTCCTAGTTAAAACAATCATTAGATTTACTCCTGGTGTATAGTACTTTTTTTACAAATAACTTATTAAATAATGTAGTGCCATATTGTTCACTCATATCTCACTATCAGTCACTATTGCTAGAAAGGAAAAAAAGAAGGGAAAAAGTAAAGTGAAGGTGTTATGAGGAATGTTGGATATTTCATAATCATTATTATTATTATTATTATTATTATTATTTATTTGTATAACATTTTTTATCAAACCCTTACTCTGTTTTAGCTAAGTAATCCTTCAATGTATAAAATTTATAGCATAACAGTTACTTTTTAGCTGCCTTTTTAAATAAGTGTATTTTTGCAATTTTATAAATCTCTTTTGGTAATTTATATTAAAAACAAAGATTCTAAGACTTACCAAGCGGGAAAGTGCCGGCAGACAGGCACATGAACAAAACACACAAACACACACACAGAATTACGAGCTTTCGCAACTGGCAGTTGCTTCGTCAGGAAGGAAGGAAGGAGAGGGAAAAATGAAAGGATGTGGGTTTTAAGGGAGAGGGTAAGGAGTCATTCCAATCCCGGAAGCGGAAAGACTTCCCTTAGGGAAAAAAAGGACAGGTGTACACTCGCACACACACACACACACACACACACACACACACACACATATCCATCCGCACATACACAGACACAAGCAGACATATTTAAAGGTTCCTTTGGCCTTTAAATATGTCTGCTTGTGTCTGTGTATGTGCGGATGGATATGTGTGTGTGTGTGTGTGTGTGTGTGTGTGTGTGTGTGAGTGTACATCTGTCCTTTTTTTCCCCTAAGGGAAGTCTTTCCGCTCCCGGGATTGGAATGACTCCTTACCCTCTCCCTTAAAACCCACATCCTTTCGTCTTTCCCTCTCCATCCTGAAGAAGCAACCATCGGTTGCGAAAGCTAGCAATTCTGTGTGTGTGTTTGTGTGTTTTGTTCATGTGCCTGTCTGCCGGCGCTTTCCCGCTTGGTAAGTCTTGGAATCTTTGTTTCTAAGACAAACTTATATTGACATTTGATGTTTGTGAATTTATTCACAAGCCACTGAACTATCACTACTTGATTCCCCTCAGCAAAACCTTCTGAGGTATCTCCTGCATTTTCTTAACTGCAATGCAGATACTGTGTACAAAATCAGTTATGACACATCTTCTGTTAATTAAATATTTTTGCTATAATTATTTCTCTAGATGTATTCACAAATACACATGGATTTCTATGCTACTTCCAACGTACTGAAAGTTTTATCACATGACTTCCTTACAAGGGTTATATATATGCTCACAGGTGTAACACATGATGAAAATAAGGTATTAATATTAGCAGTAACACCATTATATCTATAATGCAGGTGAAACAAGCAATCAAAGACCTGTATGAAAAAATGTGTGCACAAGAAGATATTGAAGAAACAGATAAAATTGTAGCTTCTGAGGAAAACCAGGACAAATTTGAGCCAGAATATTATGAAAAACTGCTCACAGAAATAAAGGCTGCTATTAAGAGAGTAGAAAGAGTTTTGAAAATCAGCCTCAGTGAAGCACAATCTGCAGGTTTGAATGTTATAGCTTGATACTCTTTCTTTTTTTTTTTTTTTAGCCCTGTGCCTAAATTACGTATGCCAAGCAGGTTCTATGGTAACCAAACAAAATTTATTAACTAAGAAGATGTACATTTAATATTATTTTACTGAAATAAAACAGTGCTATCAAGACTTAATTATGAGACTTTTGATAAAATAATGTAACTTAAAACTCTTAAAAAACAGCAATTTTAATTGATAACTATGATTGAAGGAAGCTTTTTCATTTACCAACATCTACTTACAATATATCAAGATACTGCTACTTAATGAAACTAGTTTTTCAGTGCTTTATATGATTTACCCAAATTTCTGCATATATATGTTATTATTGTCTTCAGTTCAGAATGGTTTTATGCTAGTCTATCCTGTGCAAGCCTCTTCATTTCTGCATTGATTTGGACATGCCAAGACCTTTGATTCTGCGAGTCATTCAGTACTTTTATGCAAATCAGAAACTTATGATGTAAGAGGATTCGTGCTAAATTTCTTAAATTCTCATCTCTTAGATAGAAGACATTTCACTTATGATGTAAGAGGATTGGTGCTAAATTTCTTAAATTCTTATCTCTTAGAAGACATTTCGCTAAACTATGCTATAAGAATGAAAGGAAGATTGTAACAGTAGATTCAACATACAAGACTTAACTATGGGATCTCAAAGGGACATCATATTGCGCCATTTTTGTTTCTTGTATACAGGATGTATCGTAAATTAATGGCATAAATGCTTGCAGTGGAAAGTAGATGATAGTAGAAGCAAAAAAGTCTCAGTAAACATGGTCTCTAAAATGCATACCTTAAGAGCTAGGAACACTTCATCTTTGCTACTGTGGAACACATCTCAACTGAACAAGAGCTCATAGCTCTCAAGGTCTGTGCTTTAGAGCCCGTGTATACTGAGACTATTTTGCTTCCAGTGTCATGTACTTTCGGTTGTATGCATTTATGTTATTAACTGTGATACACCCTGCACAGGGTGTGGCAAAGGTTTGCCCAAACTTCCAGGAAACATTCCTCACACACAGAGGAATAAAATATGTTATACAGATATGAGCCCAGAAATGCTTTATTTCCATGTTAGAGTTAATTTTCTACTTCTCTGCATGATCACATTGTCACGTGAGACACAGAAGCAGAATGTACCAGCATTTCAGGAAATGTTTCTCTGCATGTAATGTTCAAAATGTCCTCTTGGTTAGATTAGTATGTACAGTATGTTGTGTTGACATATGTATTCATTACAGACTTAGTTTCCTGTGCAGTGCAATACAGGGGTATCCAAATGCATAGTTGGCAGATGCCCATTTGCTATGTGGGTTAGCTGATGGTAATGGACCTAGCTGACAGTAATGGACCTACCGCTCAATGTTTTTATCAGGAGAGATTTCCAAAACAACAGTGCCCTGACAGGAGGATGTTGGAAACAATTAATCATAATCTTAGGAAGCATGGCAAGTTTAAGCCTACTACTCATGGCTGGGGGAGTCCTAGAAGGATGAGGATGTCTCAACTGGAAGAGGAGCTTCTCCATGCAGGTGATGACAACTCTTGTGCCGGCATAAGACAATTACTGCAACAAGCAGTGTTGACCACATGACTCTCTGGAGAGTGCTACATGAGAACCTGCTGTATCTGTATACTTTGTACGGGGCGTACAGGTGCTATTAGTAGCTGAGTTTCATGCACAGGTACATTTATGTGAATGGTTCATTCAACAGTGTATCAACCCTCACTTTAATGAATATGTGCTGTTCATGGATGAGACTTTGTTTCAAAGCAGATTATCACTGTGTTGAAGATTTGTAGAAACTGATCTCTAACATGGAAATAAATTGTTCCTGGGTCAATGTCCATGTAGCATATCTTCTTCCTCTGTGTGTGAGGAATGTTTCCTGAAAGTTTGGCCGTATCTCTTTGTTACTACCCATATATTAATGTCATAATATGGTCACAAAACTTGAAGTTAGTGAACTGTGTTGATGATACATTATTTACTAGCTGGGGCTATACAAAACAGATAGCTTTCCAAAACGGCAAAGAGAAGACTGCTCTGATTGGAGAATATCTAATTATGAATAAAAGGATAGATTTCCAGAACAGATTTTCACTCTGAACCAGAGAGTGTGCTGATATGAAACTTCATGACAGATTAAAACTATGTGCCAGTTCGAGACTTGAACTTGGGACTTTTGCCTTTCATTGGCAAGCTATCCAAGTACGGCTCATAATCCCTACTCACAGCTTTATTTCCACCCATACCTCATCTCCTACCCTCCAGAAGCTGTCCTGTGAAACTTGCAAGAGTATCATTCCTGGAAGAAAGGATAATGTGGAGATATGGCTTAGCCACAGCCTGGGGGACTGTACCCAGAATGAATTTTCACTCTGTAGTGGATTGTACACTTATATGAAACTTCCTGGCAGTTAGTAGAGCACTTACCCACGAAAGGCAAAGGTCACAAGTTTGACACTTGGTCCAGCACACAGTTTTAATCTGCCAGGAAGTTTCAAAAGGATAGTTTGCTACTCATCACATGATGGATGTGTTGAGTGGCAGTTAGCCCAAATGACAAAGACTGCTACATATTATTCAGCTGTCTGATAAAGGCCTGTATCTGTTCAAATTCCATTACTCCATAGTCCTAACCAATCTAATCCTGCAAAAACACATAAATCAGTCTCAAACCTCCTTGCACTACATCTGCTCCCTCTGTAATCTCAAATTCATGCATCCCATCTCCCAAGTAGAAACACTTGTCCTCCATGAACTCAATTTGTCACTTCCTCACATGATATCCTACAAACCATGGATGAGGGAAACTGGCAGATTCCATATTCTAGGCTCTCTGGAAAGCATTTGACATAGTGCCTGACTGAAGACTGATGACGAAAGTCCGAGCATACAGGTTAGGTTCCCAGATATGGGAGTGGCTCAAAGACTTTTTCAATAATAGAACCCAGTATGCTGTTGTTGACAGCGAGTGTTCATCAGAGACAAGGGTATCAATAGTGCCCCAGGAAAGTGTGACAGTATTGCTGATATCTGTACTACTATATAAAGGCAAGTCATCACTTAATGTTGTAACCAAAAGTCCCAGAAAAGGCTTCACCAGTTTACTTTACATTTTTATGTGACACTCTAATAAATATTTGGCCAGACATATGGTACTTATTTAACATATGAAGAGCTCAGAACAAGTCTAGCCTAAGCCATAAGAAATAAACTTTACATGAGAACAAACTAAAGATTTAGAAAAATCTATAAATCACGTTAATAAGTCTTGATGATGTAAAAAATGCTTATGTTAGTGTACAATCTGGTGAAAAATCAACAAACCACTTCATCAGTAGATGCACCTAGCTAAACTCAGTTGATAACATATGAAATCTCATTTTTCGAGACAGTGAGACAATGGACAGATTTTTGTTAAAACCAAACGTAACAAAGCAAATTCTGTGCTATACTATGCTGCAAAAATGTGGTGTTTTCTTTCCTGCAGTCAGTTTTAAGTATAGTAGCAGGGCGTTTAAACTATTAGACAAATTGTTTCTTCCATGTACATTCTTTCTTCTTACATATCAATATGGCCTTTTCATTAAAACATATCAAAGTACAACATTCAGCCAGAAAAATTGATAACAGGTGGATCACGAAGGGTATAAGAATATCATGTAAGACTAAGAGATCACTCTATGAGCAGAGCATTAAAACAGATGATACAAATTTCCACAACTATTTCAAATATTACAAGAAGATACTTGGTAAAGTAATATCTGAAGCAAAACGACTAGCAAATAAAGCATACATAAATGAGTCTAATAACAAATGTAAAGCAATGTGGGATATTGTCAGAAAAACTTTACAAACTGACATCAAACAAAAAACACCGAAATATCTTCAGCACAATGACCAAAAAATAATGAACATCAAACATATCAGTGATACATTTAACAAACACTTTTCAGGATAGCTAACAGCCTGTCATTTGGTCGCTCTTCACCAACAAAATCCTATCCTCCAAAATGTGTAAGATCTGACAAATCAAATTTTCTAATGCCTGCAACTTAGAAAGAGGTTCTGCTAACTATTAGAAATATGAAAAGTTCCCTCTCATCTGGTCTTGATGGTTAACCTGCCTCTGTAATAAAACAGGTTGCCAATGAAATAATACAACCACTCTGCAACATAATCTACTGTTCAATGAATACTGGCATTTTCCCTCAAGCTCTCCAAACCTCCTGTTACACAAGAAAGGGGACAAACATGAAGTCAACAACTGCTGACCCATACCCCTTCTCCCAACTGTGTCCAAAATTATTGAAAAAATTGTATATACCCATATAATGTCCTTTTTTGTAAACAACTCCCTACTAACAGCACAGCAGTTTGGTTTTGGTAAAAATAAATCAATCAATGAGGCTCACTTTTCGTTTACTGATGAGATAATAGAAGCATTTTATGAAAAACAATATGCTTCTGGACTTCTTATTGATCTGACAAAAGCATTTGATCTAGTCAACCACACACTACTACTCCACAAACTGGATGCATATGGTATAAGAGCAGTCTGTAATGACTGGTTCCAGTCATATCTATCAAACAGAGGGCAGCTGGTAGAAATAGCAACAAATGACGAAAGAACAGCCCATTCAGATATAATACCAGTCACATCAGGAGTCCCACAGGGTTCAACCTTAGGTCCCCTCCTCTTCCTTATCTTCATTAATGGCCTCCCAGAACACATACCCTCAACAGTACCTGTGTTATTCGCTGGTGATAAAAACCTCCTCTCTTGCAACATTTCTCCACACCAGGTGAGAGCTGACCTAGTTGACAGCAGTGAAAGGCTCCTATACTGGCTCTATAAGAACAAACTCCTACTTAATATGGAAAAAACGACTCATATGGTCTTCTGCCCATCAAACAACCATACAACACACATGGAACCACTAATTATGGCCAAGAAAGTTATTGAACAAGTCAGTGAGACTAAATTCTTAGGCCTTTGGATAGATAACACACTGCAGTGGAATATCCACAGAGAGAAACTACTGTGTAAATTGAGTAGCCTGTGCTATGCCTTCAGATTTCTTAGCCAAAGCTGTGATGTGACCACCATTAAAACTGTATACTTTGCACTAGTGAACGCAGTCCTCTCGCATGGCATTCCATTCTGGGGGGCAATAAATAGGAAAATATTCGTTATGCAAAAGCAAATTGTCAAGGTCATGTTAAGATTGCCACTGCACACACCTACCAAACCAATCTTTAAAGAACACGGAACATTACCTGTACCATGTATATACATCATAGAGACTGTTTCATTTGTCAGTAAGAATCTTCATCTCTTCAAAACAAATAACGACATTCATTATCTTTAGTCCTGCGGTATAAGCAACATTCATCTAGATAATCAGAGACTTAGTAAATGCCATGATGGTGTGAGTCACATAGGCAGCATACTTTATAATAAATTACCTTGCTCAGTCAAGAATAATAAAAACTCTTTCAGGATGAAATTTAACATTATATTACTCCAGCATTGTTTTTATTCTGTTGCTGAATTTATGGAGACCAATTTGTGTCATGTGTAGCTTTAATTTAGTCTAATATATCAATCTTGAATGACTGTAATGTAGATATTTATTTTATGTATTCTTTCATATAGTCAATGTAAGAAAAAGTATTATGCTTCAACGATTCATTGCTGTAACTTGTATCCCTTGTCATAAACATGATTTCGTGGATAAATAAAAAAAAATAAAAAAAACATAATTTTAAACAAAAATTGTATACACTACTATGTGCTGTTTTTTCCTTCCTCGCATTTGATTTTAACAGAAAACAGGAAAGCTGTAATTATGGGTTACGGGCTTACAATTAGAATACTGCTGTGAAATCTGAGTCATCTGAAACTTTTTAATCCTACCCTTTTGCAGATTAAAACTGTGCAAAATACTGTTACTGAAGCTACTATTCTCACAGATCTAGCAGCAGGAGTAGTCTCTCCTGCATCAATGACCCATCTGATTTACCCATTTATTTTATGTGACTTCATTTCCTAAACAAGATTTTGTTAGTTATAGCAATAAATAGTGCTTGAGGACTGCAAGGGTGGGGGTGGGGGAAGAAATGGACAGAGATGATGGGACAGAATAGATATAAAGAGTGGGAAGGAGGAAATGGACAGTCAGGGGAGGGAGGAAGAGGTGGAGAGGGATTTTTTTGGGGGGGGGGGGGGGGGGGCAGGTGAGAAGATGGACATAGAGGGGGAGGGGGGAGCAGGAGATAGAATGTATATCCAGTTCATAAGGAGGTATATCCAATTCCCATACTTATTTAGCAATTTCAAAGCATTGCCGGGTTCACTAGTTCGCCATGTATGTAAATCACCTGAAGGACAGGGTGAGCAGTATCTTACACTATTTACTGATGACACTATGGTGTACATGAGCATCTCATTATTGAGTGAATGTAGGAGGATACAAGATGACTTACACAGAATTTCTGGTGTGTGTGATGAATGGCTCAAAATGTAGAAAAATGTAAGATAATGCAGATTAGTAGGAAAAACAATCCTGTAACATTTGAATACAGCATTAGTAGGCCGATGCTTGACATACAGTGATTAAATATCTATGCATAATGTTGTAAAGCAGTGTGAAATTGAATGAGCATGTCAGATTGGTCGTAGGGAAGGCAAATGCTTGACTCCTGTTTATTGAGAGAATTTTGGGAACGTCTAGGTCATCTATAAAGCACATGGTGTATAGAACACTGCTGAGACCCAGTCATGATTTCTGCTTGAGTGTTTGGGATCCCCACCAGGTCAGATGAAAGGAAGATATCAAAGCGTTCAGAGGTGTGCTTCTAGATTTACTATCGGTTGCTTCAATCAGCATGCATGTATTAAGGAGATGCTTCGTGAATTCAAATGGAAATTCCTAGTGGGAGGATGACATTAATCTTGCAAGCCATCATTCCATAAATTTAGAGAACTGGAATCTGGGGACAACTGAAGAAGATCCCACTGCTGCCAACATACATATTGCTTAAGGACCGTGATGATAAGACAAAAGAGATCAAGGCTCATGCAGAGGCTTATAGATAGTCTTCTTTCCTTCCTCTGTTAGCAAGTAGAACAGGAAAGACAATGACTAGTAGTGACATGTATCCTTGGCCATGCACCATGTAGTGGCTTGTGAGTTATGTTTGAATGTGTAGATACAGGTGAACTAGAGCAGCATGCACAATGTATCCTCAAAAGATCGTCCAATCTATTCCCATTCACATTGAACTTCCCCCTTGGACTACTACAACCACCAATAGTACAAGAGCCTTCATCAAACTTTCCACACTTCCCCTCATAGCCTCCAAATCCTGTCTTGAAGATATATTGCATTTATCGCACTCTCAGAAACTCCCTCCTACCATCAAGAAAACCAAGATCCTAAATGGACCTGCAACACAGTCATGAACTGTCCTCCAAAAGATGTGTGAAAGTGGGTGACCTCTATTTTGTCTACATCTGATGAAGAGCTTAGTCTGATAGCTTGATAATATGTGGTGAGTTCTGCCCTTTTCATATTGTTGTTATAGAATCCCAGGCTTCCTACTGCTAATTGTGAACAAATCTCAAGACAGTTGTGATGAAGTTCTTGTTAAATTATAATAAATCACACGTGGACATAAATCAGGCTAGATTAGATTAGATTCAGTTTACATTCCATGTTGTTGTTGTGGTCTTCAGTCCAGAGACTGGTTTGATGCAGTTCTCCATGCTACTCTATCCTGCGCACCCCCTATTACCTACTACAACCTACATCCTTCTGAATCTGTTTAGTGTATTCATCTCTTGGTCTCCCTCTACGATTTTTACCCTCCACACTTCACTCCAATACTAAACTGGTGATCCCTTGATGCCTCAGAATATGCCCTTCCAAACCGATCCGTTCTTCTAGTCAAGTTGTGCCACAAACTCCTCTTCTTCCCAATCCTATTCAATACCTCATTAATTATGTGATCTACCCATCTAATCTGCAGCATTCTTCTGTAGCACCACATTTAGGAAGCTTCTATTCTCTTCTTGTCCAAACTATTTATCATCCATGTTTCACTTCCATACATGGCTACACTCCATACAAATACTTTCAGAAATGACTTCCTGACACTTAAATCTATACTCGATGTTAACAAATTTCTCTTCTTCAGAAATACTTCCCTTGCCATTGCTAGTCTACATTTTATATACCCTCTACTTCCACCATCATCAGTTATTTTGCTCCCCAAATAGCAAAACTCATTTAGTACTTTAAGCCTCTCATTTCCTGATCTAATTCCCGCAGCATCACCCGATTTAATTAGACTGCATTCCATTATCGTTGTTTTGCTTGTGTTGATTTTCATCTTATAACCTACTTTCAAAAGACTGTCCATTCCGTTCAGCTGCTCCACCAGGTACTTTGCTGTCTCTGACAGAATTACAATGTCATCGGCGAACCTCTAAGTTTGAATTCTTCTCCAGGGATTTTAATTCCTACTCTGAATTTTTCTTTTGTTTCCTATACTGTTTACTCAATATACAGATTGAATAACGTCTGGGAGAGGCCACAAAGCTGTCTCACTCCCTTCTTAACCACTGCCTCCCTTTCATGCCCCTCGACTCTTATAACTGCCATCTGCTTTCTGTACAAATTGTAAATAGCCTTCTGCTCCCTGTATTTTACCCCTGCCTCCTTCAGAATTTGAAAGAGAGTATTCCAGTCAACATTTTCAAAAGCTTTCTCTAAGTCTACAAATACTAGAAATGTACATTTGCCTTTTCCTAATCTATCTTCTAACATAACTCATAGGCTCAGTACTGCCTCATGTGTTCCAACATTTCTATGGAATCCAAACTGATATTCCGTGAGGTCGGATTCCACTAGTTTTTCCATTCGTTTGTGAGGAATTCGTGTTAGTATTTTCCAGCTGTGGCTTATTAAACTGGTAGTTTGGTAATTTTCACACCTGTTGACACCTGCTTTCTTTGGGATTGGAATTACTATATTCTTTTTGAAGTCTGAGGAGGGTATTTCGCCTGTCCCATACATTCTGCTCACTAGATGGTAGAGTTTAGTTAGGCCTGGCTCTCCCAAGGCTGTCAGCAGTTGTAATGGAAGTTGTCTACTACCAGGGCCTTGTTTCGACTTAGGACTTTCAGTGCTCTGTCAAACTCTTACCGCAGTATTATATCTCCTATTTCATCTTCATCTACATTCTCTTCCATTTCTATAATATTGTTCTCAAGAACATCGCCCTTGTATAGACCCTCTATATACTCCTTCCCACTTCCTGCTTTCCCTTCTTTGCTTAGAACTGGGTTTCCATCTGAGGTCTTGATATTCATGCAAGTGGTTCTCTTTTCTTGGGGATCTCTCCAATTTTCCTGTAGCCAGTATCTATCTTACCCCTAGAAATATGCACCTCTACATCCTTACATTTGTCCACTAGCCATCCCTGCTTAGCCATTTTGCCCTTCCTGTCGATCTCATTTTTCAGACATTTGTATTCCTTTTTGCCTGCTTCATTTAACTGCATTTTTATATTTTTTTTCTTTTCATCAATTAAATTCAATATCTCTTCTGTTACCAAAGGATTTCTATTAGCTCTCGTCTTTTTACTTAATTGATCCTCTGCTACCTTCACTATTTCATCTCTCAAAGCTACCCATTCTTCCTTTACTGTATTTCTTTCTCCCATGCTTGTCAATCGTTCCTTAATGCTCTCCCTGAAGCTCTCTACAACCTTGTTCCTTTCAGTTTATCCAAGTCCCATCTCCTCAAATTCCCACCTTTTTGCAGTTTCTTCAGTTTGAATCTACAGTTCATAACCAATAGATTGTGGTCAGAGTCCACATCTGCCCCTGGAAATGTCTAACAATTTAAAACCTGGTTCCTGAATCTCCGTCTTACCATTATAATCTATCTGAGACCTTCCAGTATCTCCAGGCTTCTTTCATGTATATAATCTCCTTTTATGATTCTTGAACCAAGTGTTAGCTATGATTAAGTTAAGCTCTGTACAAAATTCTACCAGGGCTTCCTCTTTCATTCCTTCATCCCATTCCACGTTTCCTTCCTTCTTTTTCCTACTATCGAGTCCCACTCACCCATGACAATTAAATTTTCATCTCCCTTCACTATCTGAATAATTTCTTTTATCTTATCATACATGTTGTGAGGCAATACTGACCTTACGACTTATCTTAGAAGAAAGATTAAGGAAAGACAAACCTACGTTTCTAGCATTTGTAGATTTAGAGAAAGCTTTTGACAATGTTGACTGGAATACTCTCTTTCAAATTCTAAAGGTGGCAGGGGTAAAATACAGGGAGTGAAAGGCTATTTACAATTTGTACAGAAAGAATGATGGAATTATAAGAGTCGAGGGGAATGAAAGGGAAGCAGTGGCTGGGAAGGGAGTGAGACAGGGTTGTAGCCTCTCCCCAATGTTATTCAATCTGTATATTGAGCAAGCAGTACAGGAAACAAAAGAAAAATTTGTAGTAGGTATTAAAATCCATGGAAAAGAAAAACTTTGAGGTTCGCCGATGACATTGTAATTCTGTCAGAGACAGCAAAGGACTTGGAAGAGCAGTTGACGGAATGGACAGTGTCTTGAAAGGAGGATATAAGATGAATATCAACAAAAGCAAAAAGAGGATAATGGAATGTAGTAAAATTAAGTTGGATGATGCTGAGGGAATTAGATTAGGAAATGAGACACTTAAAGTAGTAAAGGAGTTTTATTATTTGGGGAGCAAAATAACTGATGATGGTCAAAGTAGAGAGGATATAAAATGTAGACTGGCAATGGCAAGGAAAGCTTTTCTGAAGAAGAGAAATTTGTTAACATCGAGTATAGATTTAAGTGTCAGGAAGTCATTTCTGAAAGTATTTGTATGGAGTGTAGCCATGTATGGAAGTGAAACATGGACGGTAAATAGTTTGGACAAGAAGAGAATAGAAGCTTTTGAAATGTGGTGCTACAGAAGAATGCTGAAGATTAGATGGGTAGATCACATACCTAATGAAGAGGTATTGAACAGAATTGGGGAGAAGAGGAGTTTGTGGTACAACTTGACGAGAAGAAGGAACCGGTTGGTAGGACTTGTTCTGAGGCATCAAGGGATCACAAATTTAGCATTGGAGGGTAAAAATCGTAGAGGGAGACCAAGGGATGAATACACTAAGCAGATTCAGAAGGATGTAGGTTGCAGAAGGTACTGGGAGATGATGAAACTTGCACAGGATAGGGGAGCAAGGAGAGCTGCATCAAACCAGTCTCAGGACTGAAGACCACAACAACTAACAACATCTGATCAATCTCTTTGTCATCTGCAGAGCTAGTTGGCATATAAAATTGCACTACTGTGGTAGGTGTGGGCTTCGTATCTATCTTGGCCACAATATTGTATTCACTATGCTGTTTGTACAGGGTGTTTCAAAAATGACCGGTATGTTTGAAAAGGCAATAAAAACTAAATGAGCAGCGATAGAAATACACCGTTTGTTGCAATATACTTGGGACAACAGTACATTTTCAGGCGGACAAACTTTCGAAATTACAGTAGTTACAATTTTCAACAACAGATGGTGCTGCAAGTGATGTGAAAGATATAGAAGACAACGCAGTCTGTGGGTGCGTAATTCTGTACGTCGTCTTTCTGCTGTAAGCGTGTGCTGTTCACAATGTGCAAGTGTGCTGTGGACAACATGGTTTATTCCTTAGAACAGAGGATTTTTCTGGTGTTGGAATTCCACCGCCTAGAACACAGTGTTGTTTCAATAAGACGAAGTTTTCAACGGAGGTTTAATGTAACCAAAGGACCAAAAAGGGATACAATAAAGGATCTGTTTGAAAAATTTCAACGGACTGGGAATGTGACGGATGAACGTGCTGGAAAGGTAGGGCGACCGCATACGGCAATCACGGCAACGCGCAGCTAGTGCAGCAGGTGATCCAACAGCGGCCTCGGGTTTCCGTTTGCCATGTTGCAGCTGCGGTCTAAATGATGCCAACGTCCACATATCGTCTCATGCGCCAGAGTTTACACCTCTATCCATACAAAATTCAAACGCGGCAACCCCTCAGCGCCGCTACCATTGCTGCACGAGAGACATTCGCTAATTTTTATTATTTTTACAGTACCTGGACGGCTTCATCAATAAACAGAACTGGTGCATATGGGGAACCAAAAAACCCCATGTTGCAGTCCCATCGTCCCTGCATCCTCAAAAAGTACTAGTCTGGGCCGCCATTTCTTCCAAAGGAATCATTGGCCCATTTTTCAGATCCGAAATGATTACTGCATCACCCTATCTGGACATTCTTCGTGAATTTGTGGCGGTACAAACTGCCTTAGACGACACTGCGAACACCTCGTGGTTTATGCAAGATGGTGCCCGGCCACATCGCACGGCCGACGTCATTAATTTCCTGAATGAATATTTCGATGATCGTGTGATTGCTTTGGGCTATCCGAAACATACAGGAGGCGGCGTGGATTGGCCTCCCTATTCGCCAGACATGAACCCCTGTGACTTCTTTCTGTGGGGACACTTGAAAGACCAGGTGTACCGCCAGAATCAAGAAACAATTGAACAGCTGAAGCAGTACATCTCATCTGCATGTGAAGCCATTCCGCCAGACACGTTGTCAAAGGTTTCGGGTAATTTCATTCAGAGACTACGCCATATTATTGCTACGCATGGTAGATATGTGGAAAATATCGTACTATAGAGTTTCCCAGACCGCAGCACCATCTGTTGTTGACAATTGTAACTACTGTAATTTCGAAAGTTTGTCTGCCTGAAAATGTACTGTTGTCCCAAGCATATTGCAACAAACGGTGTATTTCTATCGCTGCTCGTTTAGTTTGTATTGCCGTTTCAAATATACCGGTCATTTTTGAAACACCCTGTAGTAGCTTACCTGCATTGCTATTTTCCTATTCATTATTAAACCTACTCCTGCATTACCCCTATTTTATTTTGTGTTTATAACCTTGTAGTCACCTGACCAGAAGTCTTTTTCCTACTGCCACTGAACTTCACTAATTCCCACTATATCTAACTTTAACCTATCCATTCCCCTTTTTAAATTTTCTAACCTACCAGCCCGATTAAGGGATCTGACATTCCACACTCCAATCCATAGAACGCCAGTTTTTTTTTTTTTTTTTTGTTTTTTTTTCCGTTCCATAGACCCGAAAAATGAGATGATTCTCGAGGGTGTGGAAGATCATGATCATTTGCCAGAAGATTGTCAAAGTAGGTTAATACAATGCAGTAAACTGGAACAGCTATTTACAGAATTAACATACTGTCAGAATGAAACACTGTTATGTACTATTAATAAATTGATCATACAAAAATAACTGATCTTGGCTGTTGTGACCAAGTGCTGTCAAAACAGAAATCTAACAGATATTTTTACTTAAGCTGACTTAACAGTCTCTGTTAAGATATCTGCAATATCCTCACAATGAGCCTGAACTGCAGTCAGTACTAGGCAAGATGACTTACTACATTCGGTTCATATCGCATGTTGCTCATATTTTTGCTACAATGCATTGTTTGCGTCACAAAAATGTGCCTTTCGTGTAGACTAAAGTGTGTCAAGACACATTTCAGAAACTCAAAAATGCTTTGCTTAGTGGTAGATATTCAGTGCATTTTGACCCTGCCAAACCAGTAGTTTTGCAAGACGATGCTTATTCCTATGGAATCAACACTGTGCTTTTGCACAGAATTGGTGCACAAGACAGTCAAATTGCTTTTGCCTCAAAGTTGTTAACTCAAACTCAGTGCTGTTATTCTCAAGTTGAAAAAGAAACTCACTCTATTGGTTATGGTATGACAAAATTCCATCACTATTTGTATGGTTGCAAGTTCTATTTAGTGACACATCGAGAGCCTTTGCATCCTTGTTTCATCTGTCAAAGCTGGTTCCTACACACCCTGCTCAAAAATTACAACATTGGGCTTTGTTGCTTTTGCAGTTTCAGTATGAAATTGTGTAGAGATCTATGGCAAAGCATGACAATGCAGACACTCTACCTCGCCTTCTGATTGATCCAGACTCTGATTTTGATGCACTTGCTGCATCTTGTTGCCCACTTGATGCACGGGACTCTGAATTGCTGGAATCTTTTCCCTTGCACTGCAGCAAAAGTGCTCAGGCCACGAAAGCAGAGCCAGACCTCAAGGTTTTGCTGCATTACATTCTTGTCTTGGCCTTGTTCATTGGACAGTGTTCAGAACTCAGTTGTGCGCTGATATTTTGCACATCAGCATAATCTTTCAGTTCAACAGGGTGTGATTCTCATTCAAACTGACAGTGAACAATTGTATGTGCTTACTCCCAAAGTGTTGCAAAAGGATGAGTTGCAGTTCCTCCAAGGACATTGGAAAATTGTTCACACTAAACAGTTAGCGTGACGGCACCGTACTTAGCAGGGCATGGACGTCAACATTGAACAGATGACATCACAGTGTAGTGCATGTGCAGAGAACTAGTCCGCTCCTCTGCAGACATTATCAGCTTGGCCTAAAGGTACTATTTCGCTGCGACTGCCCGCCTTAGCAGCAGACAGTAACTGCCAGCCGTAACTGCTGACCATCACTGCCTGTGTATTTCATTGAGACTGCTGACTGCAGCAGCCCGCCACTCAGTTAGTTACCTCTGTGAAAGGAACACGCACGCGAGTCGCAACATGGATGCTAATACCATTCTAGGTTTTTTGGTGGACGAGGAAGAAGAAGAGGAAATTATTGCAAAGCTTACAAGGTCTTGTCTCCACAGTGTTTTCCAAACATGGAAAAGTAAAGGAATTTATGCTAACCGGTTACTTGCGAAACGATGAAGAGAGGTTCAGAAATTTCTTTGGACTTAAAGCATCTCAGTTCAATTTTGTTTTAAGTCTGTGAAAGAAGATATAGCAGGAACAGCTACCAGTGCAGTGCAAACTCCAATAGAAGCCGACAAAAAAATGGCAGTGACTTTATGGTAAGTAGCTGAATAAAAACATACGGATTCATCAACAATGGTTTAAAATGGATAATTCTGTATCTCTATGAAATAACATAAATTTCTATTAAAATAATAGGTTTATTTGGAAATGACTCAGAGCCTGCATAGGTTGTTGTTTATTTTTTCATTATCTTTACATTATGATTAGTAATTATTTTCAAAAGTAGTATCACCTGCTTGTGGTTCGACATTTATTAATGGGGTGAAAGTGTATATATCGTCTCCAACCGATGAAGTTCGTTCGAATGGGGATGAAAGGGAAGACGAGCCAGAAGGACTGATACTGACAGGTAGTGGCACAAGAGATGATTCTGAAGAACTGTCAAGTCCAGTAACATAGCTTAAAATGTCATTTTCTCTTTATTAATGAAGTGATGTGGTAGTTTCCTAATGGACACTGTGATGCTTCTCATGAACAGCCCCACATCATCTTCCGGGTCCCGATTATTAGCCAAGCGCTGCAGCAATTCCAATCGTTGTTGGCCCCTTTGGTTGATTGAGTCCTAGTGTGTTTTCCTCGATCTGATGGAAGAGTTGGCAGCAGGTGCATCACTGGAGGACAAGGAAGCAATGGCTTGTGTAGTGTCAGGCCCTGTTTCATTGGCAATTTGTCTGTCTTCATCAGATAGCAGTCCTTCAACACTTGTTGACTCCTTTAGCGGAACACTACAAAAAGACGACCGCTCCCTTTCTACATCTCTCAAAAAGCCTAGTCTGTTGAACAGCGCCCATTTTGTTGTTGAACTTGGTGCTGCAGAACCTGTTTGCAGTTGTTCTTTTTGAACTGTTTTCCAGTAGTTATCTCTAATGTCTTTCCATCTCTTCTTACATTGGTTACCTAAAACAGAACGATATTTGTTTAGCTGTGTAATTAGGACAAGACATATTATTTATGTTTCATGTATTAATAATAATTATGGTTTGTGTTACAGGTTTCTAGCTACAGGGGGGAGTTTTGTGTCCCTTGGATATGGTTTCCAGATATCACCAAGCTATGTGAGCATCATAGTTTGTGAAGCAGTAGAAGCTATGTGCCAACACTTGGCACCTATCTTCCTGCCTCCTCCGTCTTGAGAATCTTTCAGGGAAGGTGTGAAAGAATTCTACACTCTTTGGGGTTTCCCTAACTGTTGTGCTGCGATTGATGGGAAACATATAAGGATACGGTGTTCTGGAAAAACTGGTTCCCTTTTCTGGAATTACAGAGGATACTTCTCCATAGTACTTTTGGCATTCGTTGATGTGAACTGTAAATTCGTTGTGGCATTCCACTTGCAAAAGCATGTTCTCAAGCCATACACTCGGTCGTCTGCCCAGCAAACTAAATCAAAAGCAACCTTCAACTATAAATTGTCACGAGCGCGCCGAGTTCATGAAAACGCTTTTAGACTTTTGTGTCAGGTATTTCGAGTGTTCTACACAAATCTGAATCTGCACCCTAACACATGTGATAAACTCGTTACAGCTTGTTGCTGTCTACACTATCTCCTTAGGGACGCCTATTTAGAAAAAAAAGAGGATGACCTTTCTATGAACTTGACCATGACATGAATTTACCACAAAACAGTATTACCCTGTACTGAACAGGGGGATGTTACCAAGCTGAAGGGTTTCAAGTACAAGATACATTTAAGAATTACTTCTGTGAACCTACAAATCAATGATTACAACCTGGAAAAGAACTAAGGCTCAAATAAAGGAAATAAATTATTGTTACTACTCGTAACGACTATTGTTGTTTGGTGACAGAAAGAATGAAAGCATTGTTGTAGTCTCCATATCGTACAGTTTGTCACAGTAGGAAAAAAACATAAATAAATGAATGTGTATATGCAAAAGACTTACCATCTTTTTTCATTGCTTCTCCTATCTTCTTCCACACCTTATCCTTTGCCATCACATTTCTGAAATCTGTATGCCTATGATCATATGGTATAGAGTATCTGCTCACATACTTCACTAACTGTTCGTCGTCGTCATCGTGAAAACCTTTCTTCGACATAGCGCGTCGTTGATTTTTGTCATAGCGCGTCGTTGATTTTTGCGGTCATCACACAAATGGCAGTCGCAGTCCAACTGCTTGACTGCTTCTGCTGCGGCCGAGATGCGGCAGTCGCAATGACGTCCCGACTGCTGACTGCCGAGCAGTTACGACGACATATGTTCTTAATGCCGGCAGTTGCAGTGAAATAGTACCTTAAGACTCAATTGCTATGGCAACAAGTGCACATAGGCTTTGCAGGCCCATTTTGGAACACTTTTTGGCTCATAGTGGTACACTCTTTTTAGCAAGTTTCCACTAGCGATGCCTATGAACTCTACCCCATCACATAGCACCATTCAAGCGTTATCATCCATATTTTGCATAGAATCTTTAACAGAAGTACTTCTGTTGGATAACAGATTACAGTTCATTTCACATGATTTTGAACAGTTTTGAGAACAGTATGGCATTCGTTGTCTAACAAGTGCTCTGTTCTACCTCCCCTCTAACGGAGACGTAGAATGCTTTGTACGCACTTTTAAACCACAGATAGCCAATCTTCACACCACCCACACACAGGAACAAGTGCTGCAACTCTTACTCGCCTCCCATCGCTCCCACTCTTGAGATGGACCATCACCTGTGGAACTTCTGCACGACCACCACCATCGGATGCTGCCACACTTGCTACACCCATCGCAGAATCTGGCACCACCAATGGTCTGCAAGTGTCACTTTGCATCGCGTGATCTTGTTCCTTTCAGGGTTTACGGAAACCATGGGTGCTGGGAAAGAGGCGTGATCAAGGAACTCATTGGCTCTTTTACATATTTGATTGCAGGTCCCAATGGTTTGCAGCACAGCCACTAGAACCACATTTGTGCGTTTCAATTGCCCCATGATTCTGCTGCTTTTCTTCCGCCAGATTCATGGCCTCATGGGACCACACAGCTGCCCAATGGTGCCACCAGGGCATACCAGGAGAAGCGGATGGAAGATGTATCCTCGTCGCAGCCTTCTGGCCCAATGGACCTGGACCTGCCACCACTGTCGTCATCATCACCCCAGGACATGCCCTCAGATCTGGACGTGAGCCCTGTCAGCAATTTTCCAGAGGATGTTCCTCTTACCTCACAAGCCGGATGGCGGGGTATGGTTGGACGTATGCTGTTCTCCACAGCCACTTCTCCCAGCTCATCTCAGAGCCGGGGGCTGACGTAAGCTGTCGCCAGCTCACTGGTTGGCAAAGATGTAGCAAGAAGATTGATAGTAGACGCTGGATCAAGCGTGCCTATCAGGAGAGAGGCCAAAGACAGACTCACAAGCAATACACTACCAATGCCCTCTCGAGTACAAGTATTTTGATTGCTGCTACTGTGTACCAGAGGGCTTAGTCTCAGTCTCTCAGTTAATAGCTCAGTCACTGGTGCACTAACTCTGATCCTAGTTGGCGTCTGTCGTTCATAACTTAGCTGGACTTGTACTTCACCTGCAGAGAGGCTAATGTGGACTATTATTAGAAGAGCTTGTACCACAACACCTGGACTCAGGTTAAGTAGCAGCTATCTGTCTAAGTAAATAAATAACCCTGTTAATACATGTGTGCAGTTATGTTGTAGGAAGAGGATACTGGCCACAACTCAACTTGTGTCAGAGAACAGCATTCACACTGAAGCTGCATTGTGGCTGGTGCAATGTTTTCTGAACAGTAAACAAATAACTTTAAACTAAGCTTGCTGAATGTTTTTTCTGATTTATTACATTATGAAAATTACGTGTCTGTTTTAAACAAAAGCTTTTGTTTTAACAAGAAACAAAACTATTGGCAATTTTGTGCCTCAGACCCACATTTTTTCTTTGTTGTGCTCATTAACAAATTCGAGCAATAAATTTGAAAATAGTGTAAATTGTTGACAACTGCAAAAATTATACACTGCTCTTGATAGGGAAACTAAATGGGACATGCTATGACAGTCATCATATGCACATAACACAATATTAAACCATATCATTTAATTTTGAGCTGCATTTACATCATAATTTTAAATATTTGACAAGTTTCTTGGATCAAACTCATCACATAGAGTGTGAAGGTAGAAATATTGTGTTAATTACATAAATATCTAAACTGTAATCAAGGGGAAACATCTTCATTAATCAAATAGTGCTGCTAAAATTGGAATACTCCATGTCTGTATCTCACAAATGTTGATTTACTATGAAATACATTGTGCACAACACTTTTAAGATTCTCAAAAATATACTTCTCGCAAGGAGATATGCATTGAAATTTCTGGGAATCATTGTCTGATATACTACTGCAGAAGGCAAAGATGTTGTTTACAACTGACTTATAGTAAGCTTTTTTTTCAGCACTTGTTAACTTTCAGAAGTACACACTACATTATTATATATGCCCAAGTTTTAACAAACACAGTGAAGAACAGCGAGCAAATGTTTATTTACTTGCCACACGTGCTCTCACATGTACGCAAAGGAAAAACTTGAGTCGCCTTATGTGTATAAATAAATGTGCAAAATGCACTGATTTTGCACTTGGCTAGTTTAGTGATATCTTCTACACAAGTATGTGAATTATCGAGATTGTAGCATCAGTTTGTCCCACAGCAAAAATTTCAAAAGAAACAAGTTTCTTCTTACTTGACTGCTTCAGTGTCCATAACAATGGCAATGATGATGACGATTTTAAGGCAAGAAATGTTGAGGTCATTAGTGCCCTTGCACGAAATAATAGGGCGAGGATAGTGAAAAAATATTACTAACAAGAAATTTTGAAACCAAGCTGTGGCAACAAGTAAGATTTTAAAATACACCACTGCCACTTTGAGATTAATAAAAAAAAACCAAGCATAATAAGCAGATAAAACACATCAGAAAAACTAGATAAAATGAAGGGTAAAATACCAGTACAGATACAGTGAAAAGCATCTAGATTATTGTGGCTTGGTAACTACTTAGAAATAATGTATGACCAAGCCACTTTGCGACACATTAAAATTTTACACACAATATTTTGAGTAGTAGTCCTTGTACCACACAAAACTTTAAAACAAGAGCCACATGCATCTCATTTATCACTTGAAACACATGCATCTCATTTATCACTTTGAAACAGAGTGAACTTCAAATGGGAGACACAAATGCCCTGAGGTTGTCACAGAATACAAACTCAATTAAAATATGTCATATCAATAGTTGTGTGTGCAATATCTTTGACACACTGGTGGCTCTTTGGAGTGTAAGAGAAAGCCATGTGTCAATGGGCAGTGTAGCACTCTGAGCCCAGCAAGTGCTACTTCTTCAGCTTAATGTGATTGGAAGGAGATCAGCCATTGTTGCACAGAAAAGTTTCACTGGCCACAGCTTATTACTCCTCACATCCAGCCACTGAACCTCCCACTAACACGAGCTCTTCTGTGTCATGTATGTAGTAACAGTCTTTAGGTGGATCAAACAATGAGCAGGAGCTGGAAGGAAGTTAATCTCCTTGGCAGCCGCATCATGAATTCATTTCTCTAAATCTCAATACACCACACAACCGCAGAAAATTATTTATTTTACCTACCTTTGCAAGAGGAGGAAAGCTAATGGAACTATTTGCAATGTCCAATCTGCTCGTTACTACTGATCAATAAAAAGAAGGGCACTTTGGGACTCTGAGCAGATGAGGAATTTCATGCCACAGAAGTCTCGTCTACTGCAGTATTCTCAGGAAAGCAAATAATCAATAAACCCCCCAATTCTTTAAAGAATCAAACTCCAGAGTATACAAAAAATTCAAACGTCTGATTACTTTGCAAATGAGTTAATGTGTTACAAATTTGACTTTACACAGGTAAGCAAGAAAAAGTTTATGGAATGTTTTAAATTATGATTACAGTTTGTTGGAAGTCACTAACTGCTCTCATTATGAAACACTGGATGAATATAACCTGGGTAATTAACTCTCCGCTTTAAGCAAAAGCTAGTTCTTCATGCATCTTAATGTTCATGTTACATCATATTCAGCATGGAAGAACTTCAGACGGCCATCAAACAAAGTAAAAATGGCAAATCAGCTGGCTTGGTGATATATGAACTGAGCAAATTAAACACTTCGGCTTAAATAGAAACAAATGGATTCTCCAACTATACAATAACTGTGTAAGCAGAAAACAAATTCGAAAGATATGGCGGAAGAGGCGAGTGATTGCTTTGCTGAAACCTGGCAAAGAAGGAAATGATTCAAACAATTTTACACCAGCTGCACCACTTTGTCATCTTTACAAAATGCTGAAAATTTAAATTGCCTATCACCTGCAAGTGACCCCTCACTTATACCTCAGCAATCTGGATTTTGTACAGGTAAAAGCTGTACTGGACAATTGCTAAATCTCTCTTAGTTTATAGAACATGGCTTCGAAGCTCAGAAGGTGACAGGAGTGGCATTTATCGACTTATCAGCGGCGTGTGATACAATCACCAGCTACTACATGTCAAGGTCTACAATCTGACCAAATATTTAGATCTAACTAGACTCATCGCCCTCCTTCTGCAGAATCGCAGGTTCTTCATCGACTTTAAAGGACAGTGAAGTCGATGTAGACTACAGAAGAATGGCCTCCCACAAGGAAGTGATTTGGCTCAAAGTCTGTTTAATATATACACCAACCTATATATACAACCAACCTATAGCCACAAACACCATGAGTTTCTTATATGCTGACAACCTCGCTATAGCCTCACTAGAGCCAGCCAGAGAACAGATTCTGAATCAGTGGAGAACAACCTCACAAATGACCTTGAAGATCTATCCAGATACTACAGCACAAACCAGCATAAACCAAAACCTTCAAAGACCCAAGTGTGTGCTTTTCATTTGAGAAACAAGGAAGCCACTTGCAATTTGAAAATATTATGGTTGGGAGTTGAACTGGAATACTACAGGACTACAAAATACCTAGACATGACACTTTCAAAAAGCACTGCATGAAAATTAAGTCGAAAGTTTCCACCAGGAAAAATCTACTACCGAAACTGGCCGGATCACAGTGGGGGAGTCAACCGAACATCTGCAGTGGCATTACATTATTCTGCAGCAGAATACGCCTGTTCCATTTTGTATAATTCAACTCACGCAAAACAGGTGGATGTAGATCTCAACAAAACCTGCAGAATTAGAACAGGTTGCTTGAAATCCACTCGAGTCTAAGGGCTTTAATAGCACCACCATGTCTTCGAAGAGAGATAGTCGCGAACAAGGAAAGAACGGCAGTGGAACAGGAAATTACCCATCCTCTGTATGGGCATGAACTGCATCCACAACAACTGAAGTGAAGAAAGATCTTCCTCAGGACATCAAAGGAACTTAGAACCACAGCTGAAAAGCTAAGTTAAACTATGGAGGGCTACGGCCTACCGTCCCCCTGATTGGAATAGACTTGTTGAAGCTTTACCTCCAGCTCATTACAGGGAATAAACAACTTGGAAGTCCCTGAATAGACTGAGATCCGGTGTTGGAAGATCAAAAGTTAACTTGGCAAGATGGGGATACATTGATCCAAATGATATTCGGTGTGACTGTGGAGAAGAACAGACTGTTCAGCACATGCTACAGTGTAGATTGTCCCCAGTCTCCTGTACAGAATATGATCTTCAACAAGCAAAAGAAAATGCACTGGAAATGACCAAGTTTTGATCAAAAGTAATTTAATCATAACTGTGTAAAATGTATGTACTAGTACCTGCATTTTACTGACATGAGAGTAATAAAAAAAATAATAATAATTTTTATGACATCATATGATGTATGTTGTAGAATTACATAACTTTGCAGGTAGATTCATTGATGACATAGGTACTGTCTGCCAACTATGCTGAAAATAGTCAGTAGTAAGGATATGTTGTTGTTGTTGTTGTTGTTGTTGTCTTCAGTCCTGAGACTGGTTTGATGCAGCTCTCCATGCTACCCTATATTGTGCAAGCTTCTTCCTATCCCAGTACTTACTGCAACCTACATCCTTCTGAATCTGCTTAGTGTATTCATCCCTTGGCTCCCTCTAAGATTTTTACCCTCCATGCTGTCCTCCAATGCTAAATTTGTGATCCCTTGATGCTTCACAACATGTCCAACCAACCGGTCCCTTCTTCTTGTCAAGTTGTGCCACAAACTCCTCCCCAATTCTATTCAATACCTCCTCATTAGTTATATGATCTACCCATCTAATCTTCAGCATTCTTCTGTAGCACCACATTTCGAAAGCTTCTATTCTCTTCTTGTCCAAACTATTTATCGTCCATGTTTCACTTCCATACATGGCTACACTCCATACAAATACTTTCAGAAACGACTTCTGACACTTAAATCTATACTCGATGTTAACAAATTTCTCCTCTTCAGAAACGCTTTCCTTGCCATTGCCAGTCTACATTTTATATCCTCTCTTCTTCGACTATCATCAGTTATTTTGCTCCCCTAATAGCAAAACTCCTTTACCACTTTAAGTGTCTCATGTTCTAATCTAATTCCCTCAGCATCACCGAACTTAATTAGACTACATTCCATTATCCTCGTTTTGCTTTTGTTGATGTTCATCTTATATCCTCCTTTCAAAGACACTGTCCATTCCGTTCAACTGCTCTTCCAAGTCCTTTGCTGTCTGAGACAGAATTACAATGTCATCAGCAAACCTTAAAGTTTTTATTTCTCCTCCATGGGTTTTAATTCCTACTCCAAACTTTTCTTTTGTTTCTTTTACTGCTTGCTCAATATACAGATTCAATAGCATCAGGGAGAGGCTACAACCCTGTCTCACTCCCTTCCCAACCACTGCCTCCCTTTCATGCCCCTCGACTCTTATAACTGCCATCTGGTTTTTGTACAAATTGTAAATAGACTTTTGCTCCTCGTATTTTACCCCTGCGACCTTCAGAATTCTTAAGAGAATATTCCAGTCAACATTATCAAAAGCTTTCTCTAAGTCTACAAATGCTAGAAACGTAGGTTTGGCTTTCCTTAATCTTTCGTCTTAAGATAAATCATAAGGTCAGTATTGCCTCATGTGTTCCAATATTTCTACGTAATTGAAACTGATCTTCCTCGATGTCGGCTTCTATCAGTTTTCCCATTCGCCTGTAAAGAATTCATGTTAGTATTTAGCAGTCGTGGCTTTTAAACTGATAGTTTAGTAATTTTCACATCTGTCAACACCTGCTTTCTTTGGGATTGGAATTATTATATTCTTCTTGAAGTCTCAGGGTATTTCGCCTGTCTCGTACATCTTGCTCACCAATTGGTAGAGTTTGTCAAGACAGGCTCTCCCAAGGCCGTCAGTGGTTCTAATGGAATGTTGTCTACTCCCGGGGCATTGTTTCGACTCAGATCTTTCAGTGCTCTGTCAAACTCTTCACGCAGTATCGTATTTCCCATTTCATCTTCATCTACATCCTCTTCCATTTCCATAATATTGTCCTCAAGAACATCGCCTTTGTATAGATGCTCTATATATTCCTTCCACATTTATGCTTTCCCTTCTTTGCTTAGAACTGGGTTTCCATCTGAGCTCTTGATATTCATACAAGTGGTTCTTTTCTCTCCAAAGGTCTCTTTAATTTTCCTGTAGGCAGTATCTATCTTACTCCTAGTGAGATAAGTCTCTACATCCTTACATTTGTCCTCTGGCCACCCCTGTTTAGCCATTTTGCCCTTCCTGTCGATCTCATTTCTGAGACGTTTGTGTTCCTTTTTGCCTGCTTCATTTACTGCATTTTTATATTTTCTCCTTTCATCAATTAAATTCAACATTTCTTCTGTTACCCAAGGATTTCTACTAGCCCTCTTCTTTGTACCTACTTGATCCTCTGCTACCTTCACTATTTAATCCCTCAGAGCTACCCATTCTTCTTCTACTATACTTCTTTCCCCCATTCCTGTCAATTGTTTCCTCATGCTCTCCCTGAAACTCTGTACAACCTCTGGTTTAGCCAGTTTATTCAGGTCCCATCTCCTTAAATTCCCACCTTTTTGCAGTTTTAATCTATAGTTCATAACCAATAGATTGTGGTCAGAGTCAACATCTGCCACTGAAAATGTCTTACAATTTAAAACCTGGTTCCTAAATCTCTATCTTACCATTATATAATCTATCTGATACCTTCTAGTATTTCCAGGATTCTTCCATGTAAACAACCTTCTTTTATGATTCTTGAACCAAGTGTTAACTATGATTAAGTTATGCGCTGTGCAAAATTATACCAGACGGCTTCCTCTTTCATTTCTTACCCCTCAATCCATATTCACCTACTGTGTTTCCTTCTCTCCCTTTTCCTGCTCTCGAATTCCAGTCACCCATGACTATTAAATTTTGGTCTCCCTTCACTACCTCAATAATTTCTTTTATCTCATCATACATTTCATTACTTTCTTCATCATCTGCAGAGCTAGTTGGCATATAAACTTGCACTATTGTAGTAGACATGGGCTTCGTGTCTATCTTGGCCACAATAATGCGTTCACTATGCTGTTTGTAGTAGCTTACCCACACTGCTATTTTTTTATTTATTACTAAACCTATTCCTGCATTACCCCTATTTGATTTTGTATTTATAACCCTGTATTCACCTGACCAGAAGTCTTGTTCCTCGTGCCACCGAACTTTACTAATTCCCACTATATCTAACTTTAACCTATCCATTTTCTAACCTACCTGCCCAATTAAGGGATCTGACATTCCACGCTCTGATCTGTAGAATGCCAGTTTTCTTTCTCCTGATAATGACGTTCTCTTGAGTAGTCCCCAACCGGAAATCTGAATAGGGGACTATTTTACCTCCGGAATATTTTATCCAAGAGGACGCCATCATCATTTAACCATACAGTAAAACTGCATGCCCTCGGGAAAAATTATGGCTGTTGTTTCGCCTTGCTTTTAGCCGTTCGCAGTACCAGCACAGCAAGGTCGTTTTGATTAGTGTTACAAGGCCAGATCAGTCAATCATCCAGACTGTTGCAACTACTGAAAAGACTGCTGCCCCTCTTCAGGAACCGCACATTTGTCTGGCCTCTCAACAGATACTCCTCCATTGTGGTTGCACCTATGATACGGCTATCTGTATTGGTGAGGCAGGCAAGCCTCCCCACCGACGGCATGGTCCATGGTCCATGGGGGGAGTAAAGACATAATAAATTAAAATTTCATGCTTTGTTTTGAAGTCTGACTGAACGAACAGCAAAAATGTAGTAAGCAATAATCTTTTTCTCCTTTCATCATTTTGTGGTGGGTGTCAGCAAGAAAAAGTTTCATAAAAGTTTGAAATTATGTGTAAAGTTTGTTGGCAGTTGGTAAGTGCTCTCATTGTCAAATACTGGATGAATGTAGTCCAAGCATCTGCATGCCATCAGTTATGATGCATCAAGACAAACACAGTTTCTGACTGTAGTACTTGTCTTATTGCATTAAACTTTAAAATATGATTATACTTCTTATTGAGTATATAATGACAGCATTTTAAATTTGGTCACTAGTTATGCAAAATATCGAAATCAATTTTTTTTTTGCCCTTGGAAGGTGTTAGATAGCATGCAACGGATACCAAATTCCAGAATAGCTTAGTAATATCGATTCCACATAGTAAATGAAAAACTGGGAGCCTTAACCCGAGGACAAATTCTGAGAGCACAAAGGAGCAGCCAAGAAGTTCCCTTTCTTTCACTTATCGTTGTAAACATTAATATACCCATGTAGCAATTTAAAATATTGTAAATCTTAGTTTTCAAAAGGTACGCTCGGGTACACCTCTTCCTGTCTCCTTTCAATTCAAGGAGTGACCTGGATCTCTTTAACAGCCACAGGCTCCTCCCTTCTCCAACACTTTCTTTGGACCATAATGCACTCTCCCTCACACAGATACCAAATGGCCTCATTGCCCTTGGTTACGGAACAGACATTTTAGTGGTGGCTGGGCAATGGATTTTCAGACAGACAGAGCCCTGTAAGCTGGGCATACCATGAGAAGGAGACCGTGAATTGATAGTGGAGGTTTACCAGCCTCTGCTCACATGCTTGTAATTATATCCGTGCAAATATGCCACTGTTGACGGCCTAATACCTTTGTAACTGCATTCTGCAGTTTGAGATAAAAAGGCCTTGCTGTTTCCGTAACTGTCCATGACTCCAACTATTGGACAGGAATTTTTATTCTACTTGTTACTTTCCTTTAACATCATTCTTAATTTAGTTGCATTACCTACACACGTAAATTGTTTTCAAGAAAATATTGGTGACTGATGGGAAGCATACATCATAGTGATCTATTGTTGGAATCTCATGTGGGAATGCCCTGGCAGATCCCATTTTGAAAGACATCCATAAATAGCTTTTTCTATGTTTTCTGGATTATTTTAATGGTAAACACGTACTTTTTACAAGAAATATCTAGTTACTACTGGAGTATTATTTTCTTCTCATTTTAATATATTCTTTCATAAATATTACTTTACGCTCTGCTCTGAAGTAAGCAATCTATTATAGAAGCACAGTGAGCACTGGTACATAGTATTTCTATGTACATCAAAAACAAACTGTGAGAGGCAACTTGTATGAGTTTCAGAAACTGTGGGTCATGCATGCTGGTGGACTGTTCTAAAATCTTATACATCAAAATATGTGTCTACTTGAAAGTTGATTTGATCATAATTGCACTTCAGTCAATGTAGGTTTGGTGGATAAATATTCACCTGTTTTCCTCTGAAATGCTAACATGTGCTTTCTGTCCACTTATGTAAGGCTTTGTTAGCCTATTTTTCAAAATATCAAATATATTTCTTTGTCATCCCCCTCTCCTTCCCCTTCCAAGTTTATGTTTCCAGACTATTTATAACCGGCCTAATTCTTACCATAAGTAGAGCAGTATTGTAAGGTTAGGTCAACAACATTTTTTTGACTTTACAGAAGTATCATTGAGAATGGCATGTAAAGTATGTTACTAAAAATTCTTGCATTTAACAGACACAAAAACCACCCAGTGACTAATTTTTAAAGCCACACTTCTGCTTCCGTGCTGCGATTTGTACCCTCTACATATACCGTAATTCTTAGATTGTGACAGACTTCATTTCTTCGCCATTTAGGGAGCTAAAACTAATAAAAAACAACACATCTTGTTGAATTTAATACAAAAGTATATATTTATAGTTTTTTGCAAAATATTTAACATGATAAACTTTTAGCAAAAGTAAACAGACAGGTAACAGGAGAACTCTCCAAAAAGCTAATTCTCTGATTTGCAAGAAATGTGCTTTTCAAAATAAGAATTTAAACTCCGCAGCAGTTTAGGTAAACATAATTTCTCTAATATGTACATAAAAGAAACAAAACAGTTATGCCATTAATAATACCAACAGAACAATAATAAAAACATCAAACCTGAAAGATCAAATCAACAGTCATTACATATAGTGTCTTAAAGAGACATGAATCATAAAAGCAAGACTGAATAATACTAAGTAATGTCATTTCATTGTTTTTGTAATATTGTACAGTGCTGTATAATGAACTTCAGCACTTAGAAATTCCAGATAAATATTTAACATTCTTTAACAAATACTCTGCAATATCTGTCCATCCAAGTCTAATTTAGAAATTACATTGCACGACCGTAATTCATTGAGGCTGTGAATTATGCAAGTCTCCTAATACAGTTAGCTTGTGTCAAATAGGACTAATCCATATATGAAATACAGAGGGGTGAAGGACATAATCACTGGAAGCCCTGTATTAATTCTGCAAATGTTAAAATTTCACTTCTCATTTTTTAATAATAAAGGAAAGCACATAAAATATATACATCATCATACCAATACTGATCAAGTAACAGTGGTGATAACATAATTACTAATAGAGTGGAGAAGAGGAAACAGAACTCACAACCTATTCTTGCAGTGTTAATGAAAAAATGGGAGAGAGATATGAGGGTATAGTCAAAGGTTGGGAAAAGTGGCACAGATTTTCTACCCAGGGAAGTTACAAGAAGTAAATCAATACAGTCCAATGCCATTTCATATTTTGCATTGGTACGTTTTGAACAGAGTAGTTAAATGCTGGACAAAATCATTTTTGCTGAATTTCATGGAATACTAATCAAACTAATATTGCTCAAACTTCAGTACACTATGATCAGTATATAGTGGTGTTAAACAATGAATTATTCAAGCAGGCTTATCATTTCAATATTTTCCGTGCTCACAGAGGAAATGTAAGAGACATTAAAATTTTTTGATACACTGTAACAAAAACATATCCTGATCATCCCCTTTTGACTATTATTCTGATTGTGCAAAAAACTATAAACAGTTTTAATATATGCTACCTACAATGTTTCATATCAGTCACTGTTGTCTGCATAGTCAGTGCAAAACTAGAGAAACTTTCAGCTGGCAAGAAAATGTAACCTGAACGGTAATACATATTCAGATGTACATATAGAGTAACATGAAAAATACATTTACACAAAGAATTAAAATAATTTTTATTGGAAAGTAAGCACAATACAAATTCCCTTAGATATAAATACAGTCTTTCAGTTTTAGCATAAAAATGCTCTGTGAGAGAGAGAGACAGAGAAAGAGAGAGAGAGAGAGAGAGAGAGAGAGAGAGAGAGAGGGGGGGGGGGGGGGGGGGAGGTTTGAGGGTAGGAGAGACAGAGATCCCTCTGTTGAAATTTGCACTGCTGACACGATTTGTACCAATAAAAGTGAACCACATGTGACTTGCAGTGGACAATGCGAGGGAAAACTTGTGCTGATCTCAGTCACTGACATTTGTGTGATGAGGAATCAACTCACTACATGAAATGCAAATAAATCTGCAATGTGTGTTACCTGATATCTTCATCCATGGAAGAAATACAAGAGTACAAATTTGTTATGAACGATACACTAGTCATTACATGCACATAGTAAGGGGATATATTTTGTACTATGAAACAGACAACCAAACTACTTATGTCTGCATTACAATAAAATGTTTCTAGTTGTGAATGAAGAATGTGCTTTCATGAACATAATAATTCTCACAGAAAAAAAAGTTTATTAAAACACACCTGTCCAAGAAATAGGGTAGGCAAGCTCCATTCCAGTCTCTCTTTCCAACAGTGTATTTGAAAAACGTATTTCATCTTTCAAGACCACTTAAGTCGAAATTTCCCACATTTTAACACAAATTGAGGTAGAATGTCAAGACATATGTAGGGATCAGCTACGTTACAAATGATCCATGGAATGTGCATTCTCTCCATCATTCTTTGAAAGATACTGCAGACTGGTGACTTTTTTCACAAGTTTTCATATGGAAGGGGTGCGTCAATTCTCATATTTGTCCTTACTGAATATCACTCAAAATCTCTGTCTTACAAAGCCACTTAAGGTCTCTCAAGCACTAATTTGTTGACCTCTCTCACCCTTTCATTGCTATTAACAAGCTAAATGTTAAGCTGGACACAATCATGTGCAAAGTACCAATACACATATAAATGAAGACTTATTTAGAATGCAATGATTCCGAGTCTGCATGGTTAACAGAAAAGCCTCTACAGTTTGGACATAGTGGGGAGAGGCTTGCCAGAACAAAACTTTATGAATCCAGTTTGGTATATAAATTTAATGTTACACACAGGCTTACACACTGCTGCAAAGAGAGATTCCTTTCCGGAGACAGCCCCAAAGCCATGACCAAACCATTCTCCACTAGGCCGTCTTTTCAAGGATAAAGATCCTACGTGATGGCTAGCAATTTAGAAACTGGGAAATCCTACGTAATGATTAACAATTTAGAGACTGGAAGCATCCATGATGCATATTCAGAGAGCTCAATTTGCAAAACAAGATAACTGACCTCAAGTGTACACTTTTATTCTCTCATAAAGGCAGAGCTAAATCAAGAGTTTTTTCTTTCTTGTGTGGTGGTGAGAGATGTACATGGTAGGAGGAGAAAGTGGGGAGGTATATATGGATTTGGGTTAAGGCAGTGTGCACGACACTGAAATGAATAGCATATTCAGAACACTGTGTCCATATCAAAGATAGGGATGTGTTCGGAGAATGAGCAATGAGTAACAAGCTATATTTCAGGTGTAAATTAGAAAGTGCATCTAACCTGCAGCTTTACACAGTCCAGTAGTGGTACATTTAGATTGTGGACTTACATAACTCTCTCTGGGACGATAAACAACATTTAAAATACAAGATACCTTGTTTTCACAATGTACGATATAGTTACTGGCATAGTACATTCTTAATACTACGTTTCATGGAATGGTGTAACATGAGAATTCAGAGCTATAGTATATTAAAATTCTATTCTACAAATTGATCAGAGCAAAGAATATATCAACATCTTTTCACATAAATTAGTTGTAAAAATATAATATTCATGCAACTAGCAGTACAAACTATTTACAACTGTGAGCCATGATAGTTTAAATAACACAAGTGAATTTTAAATGTCTGACATGTACAGAGCTACAATAAGAATTCAGATTCTGATAAGCTTTTAAAACATGTTTATACCATTACAATAAACAAACATATAAGTAATTCTCAATAGTTTGATAGCCATTGCATTTGTCATCTTTGTGCTGTACAGGAACATCAAGTATATATTTAAGGGACTCTCAAAATTATTCAATTCACTGGCAGTTTGGCAATAACATTTAGCATCTATCTACAAAATATGGCACCTAAAGTAGCAAGCACCTTATGAATTGGCTAAATAAGTCATTTTACAGGGAAAGTTTTTTTTACAACATTTTCCCCCATTTTAAAAAGATAAATTAAAAAAAATCCCCTTAAAATTTTAGGAAAGAAGTCAGAAGCTGACTTTTTTTCTTTAATACTAAGCTGTAGCTCAGAGAGAGACCACAAGGACTACACTGAGTCTCAAAGAAAGCACATCAATCGACACAGTACATTTATAATTATGGATGAAACATTGAAAAGTGTGTACTTAAGCCATCAGCTAGAGAAGTGTGCAAGTTAGAAGGCATATCTGTGATGCATTCTCTGCAAAGAGAGACAGAATACTTTGTGGTGGCACCAATGTGTTCTCAGCTTTGTCCCAAATAACTGGCAACACTAAGAGTATGAACCATGAGGCCACTATTCACATTTCTGACTTAGCCTTTAAAAATTTGTATATTCCAAAAACTATCAGTACCACTTGTTAACAGAGTACTTATGTGTGTACATTATGTCAGCCATAAGGAAACCACGACGCCTAAGTGGGCTTCCAATATTTACAATGACTTGAAAAACCAATTCCAAATTATCATTGTGCGTACTGCAGACACGTGAACGAATGATGCTACTGGCTGGTCCAGCATGGGGTGGAGTCTCTCACTACTGTGCTCACCTCACCATTTGACTCTTTTAGTTTCACACTAATCTAGTAAGGAAATTTCCTCATGTTAGTAAATATATGACAGTAGTAGTAGTACTTCAAAATGTGTGCTGCTATGTTGTCAGCCTCTAGAATACAGTATTTACTGTTAATTATATCGGTCTTACTTTTTATCCTTACCACCTTTCTTTTTTAATTCTTGGCAGCTTTCAAATCCGTATTGAACCAGAGTTATCTCCACTCTCTTGCAGTCTTATGAAGACATTACATGACTATTTGCTATTGAAGATTTTGAGGTGACAGCTCATTAAAATGTCAAGTGGCATGGTGGCATATTTGCCACAAACCACCTTGACCACAGCATTACTTAACCATCACAATGAGCGATCATAACAAGCACAAATTAATTTTAATGTCCAAATCCTTGCTACTATATCATTTATATATGAATGAGAGCAGTAGCATCATTTTATATGTGATTTCTGAGATTCTTTGGCGCAAATGGTGGATTATGTATTTTTGTGTATCCAGATGGCCTGATCATTCTATTTCTGCATATTTCTTGATGACTAGGTAAGTCATCCATATATTGTGCAAAAACTGGATTTGTCAATTTGTTTGCAAACTTGAAAACATATAATTCAAGGTTTCTTTTACTCATACCTTATCATCCTAGTACCCAATAATAATCATATTTGTTACTGTAATAAACTGTGTTTGCTGGCCAAGATAGTGTTTAATACACTCAACTCCCAGCAAGGGGAAGAAGAATTAAATGCGTTTTGTTGTTTTAGTGAGGAGAGCTCTCTGACACCGAGTTTGTGGGACGCAGATATGAGAAACACCTTACCAGTTACTCTTGTCAAGTATGGACAGGAAGCCGAGTCAAATTGCATTTATAATAGAGACCACAGGAACAGATACCTGACAGTTGGTTTTTTGCCGTAAAGATCAAACAGCT
The DNA here is from genome assembly GCF_023897955.1 of Schistocerca gregaria. Lineage (NCBI taxonomy): Eukaryota > Metazoa > Arthropoda > Insecta > Orthoptera > Acrididae > Schistocerca > Schistocerca gregaria. Next base: position 310,024,046 of record NC_064923.1, on the reverse strand, counting down.
ACACTGCCATAGAGATGTATACAAAGTCATGTTACATGAATAGTTGAGATAGGCACCCAAAGTAGCCATGCAAAGACCACTGCAACTGTCAGAGATTTTCTTTCACCAAGATTGCTATACTTTTAACTGATGCTGATGAAAAGATTTTGGCAGTATTTTCTTAACTGATATACGGAGTTTTTCAAATGTGTAATAAGGGAATAGTTGTTTATGAAAATATAAATGCAATCTTTTCTCAAAAATTTTTTGAACATTTAGTGGTCATTTCCAAAAATGACAGAAAATTTGTTTGCAAACTATACTATGAAATGTAGTAAGCATTTGTCACTGACTTTTCCTTTGGCTTAAAACATTCAAAAAAAGAATGTTTTGTGAGATTACTTAAAATATTTGTTAGTGGCAGTTTTCTACTGAATGACAATGTGTTCAATTTGTATAACCTGATTCAATAAATCACACCCCTCATTGAAACAAGTACTGTCTTTCCTTTAGTTACCACAATATTTCAACTGCAATAATGAGCAAAGCTTCCTTTAATGCACATTTCTTGATTACATTAAGTACCTAACTACTTTCAGTATAAGAAGAATTTCAGTAAAAAATGACACACTAGGGAATTAAAATTTTCAAAAAGAAAGAAAACGAGTAAAAAATGTGGCAGTGTCATTGACTGACCGGCTTTGTGATCACAGGTCTGTGACCATATGAGTCCTACTGAACAGGTCTTACACATACAGATGAAAAAGCATTCTTTGAAAGTATAAAATGCTACTCACCACATAGAGGCAGCATAGACTCAAAGACAGACACAATGAATAAGGCAACTAAAATATCTGATCTGTTGGACAAAGTCCTTCTTCTGATACAGAAAACATACACACATTCACAAAAGCACAACCCACACATGCAAGGCCACTGTCTCCAAAGTTTTTGTCCAAAAGCAGTCATTTTAATTGTGCCTGTCTGAGAGTCGATGTCTCACTATATGGTGAGAGCAATCTATTTTTTCCATATTAATGTTACTCTATCCTGTACTTTCCATTGTTTAAAAAGCATTTGTTTCTTTAGGTTTTAAATGAATCCTAAATAATTCATGTATTACTTCACACTAAATGAAATTTCGTTACTTATAAAAAATATCCAATAAATATATTTTTGAGGTATACAAAACCACCACTGTAATCAAATTTCCGAACTTCACTAACTGGCAAACATATCATACACATCTGTACTGAACACATTATTTTGATCTATTTAGTTGGCTGAAACCAACCCCAATACTGCAGTTTGCAATTTGCAATTTTTAGTACAAATATTTTAACATGCTTTTATAACACTGAAACAAACAAAAGCACATTGGAATAAATGTGTAATAATTTTATCATTCCAGTTTTCTAAATACAAATATGCACACACATGAAATGCGTATGTTTATGATATTGCTGTAAGAGTTGGATCAGGTGGCAGCATAACTACATTTTCTTGAGGTGGTTTTGGAGTGATATTGTTAGCCTTCATATAACCAATAAACTGCTGCGGGATTTCTGCAAGCACTTCTCTTGCTAACCTGAGCCTAGCAGTTTGGGGATCACCCATATGCATAAACTTGTTGAATGGAACAAACTGTACTATGTCACGAACAGCTCGTCGGCCACCAGCAGACAGTGCTACAGTATCAGCATCCAGGGTCTCCATGGCACTAAAGTCAGCATTTCCAATGCCAACTATTATTATAGACAAAGGAAGACAGGATGCATCCACAATGGCCTGCAAACAATATGTAAGTTACATTGAGTAGCCTGCAAAAAGCAGTAAACAGTAATGAACACACAATGAAGATAATCTCCACCCCCCCCCCCTTTTTCTAGCCTAGGTTATGATTAATATTTTTATGCCAACAATATTTTCATGACCTATTTACTATTAATAACACATCATATAGATAGAAATTTCAAAAAATCAAAATGTAGAAAAAGAATACATTTACAAAACATTCAGAAAGTTATAACTGACATTTGACTGAACTACAGGTTTTATTTCACAATCTAGAATTTGACCTTAGGTCATTATCAAGTGTTACAACTGCAGCAGATTAAAGCACAATAAAAGCACTAGTATCAGACAAAGTATCAGAAAAATAGTAGGACAAACAGCTAAATCAATGTATGGGCTGCACGATTTGTTCTCTTACTTATGTATTATAAATCACTAGACTTGAGAAAAACCCAAGTCATCGACAAAACATGTATCTTCGATTATAGAAACCTATCTTGGTGAAATAAATGTGAGAACATTTCTGTAATGTGCTAATTTTCGAGCAATTAGCATGATCAGTTGATATGGTTGTGGAAACTGTTTGTCCTGCGATTTTTCTGGTACTTTGTTTGATACCTTTACTTTTGTTGTGCTTTAATCTGTTAGAGCTTCAATCTGTTGCAGTTGTAACACTTGATAATGGCCTAAGGCCATAATCTAGATTGTGAAATAAAACCTGTTGTACAGTCAAATGGCGACTGTATCTTTCAGAATGTGTTATATGACTGTGGCTCCACACTAAAGTGAAATCATTAAGTTATAAAACACTTTCAATATTACCTGAGTGGTCTGTGGCATGTCAGTAATGACACCATCAGTAAGAATCAGGAGAATAAAATAGCTGGAGCCATCTCTGTAGGCATTTGCAAACCTGGCAACGTGATTTATAACTGGAGCAAAATTTGTTGGACCAGACAACTGGATCTGTCTAATACAATCTCTGTATGCAGCAAGAACTCCTAAAAGAAAAGAGAGAAGATAATGTTTGTATCGGACAATCATGTATATTATATAAACGGATACTGCCTGCAACACTGTTTGAAGTCTAAAATAATTGTTATCCAACGAAGTACACATCCATATTCAAATAACACAAAATATTTGCTAATCATAGGTACCTGTACAATATTTCTGCTTTATGTGTTTTGCCAAACTGTTGTCACAGACCATTTAAGTATCTAATAATGATATTGCAATACGCACACAATATTAAATTGCAACCAAATAAAGTGCTGAGTGGTGGATAGGAATGTTGGAAATCATTTAGCTTCCAGACAAAGGCATTCATTGAACCCCCCCCCTCCCTCCCTCCCTCTCTCTCTCTCTCCCTCTGTGTGTGTGTGTGGGGGGGGGGGGGGGGCGCACGCGCGCTCACTCGCCTGAAAAAGGGGGGGGGGGGGGCCTTCAATGAAACACTCCACCTCCATCTAAAAGCTAAATAATTTTTTCAACTTTATAAAACTTTATTACATCACTGTCTATCGTTCAGAATATCTCATGTTTGGTCGAGTGCCATGCCCATAATATTATGTTGTCTTCCTTGTTGGAAGGAACGCCATGCCCATAATAATACATATTACTATGAGCAATATTGCGTATTTCAAAAATATTTTAAGCATATACATCAAATTTTGACTATCATAATACAAAAATTTATCAAATGTGTGACAGAGGTGATTCTTCTGAAGTACAGAATGCTACTCAACACACGGAGATGGAAGTCAAAATTATTGTTAGTGAGAAATTGAATTGCTTAATGGAAAACAATGTGAGCATACAGTTAAGAGAGACAGAGTAGAGATGGCACATTCCAACAGAGATGCTTGGCAGAAGAGAGGTATGGAATGACTACTTGAAGCTGAGAGAGACGATTTGTATTTTGCTGGGCAGATAGAGCAAGAGGAAACAATGTAGAAGTATCAAACTTAAAGTGTCACTGGATGTTCTGCTGTAGTTCTCATCTTAGGATGTATTATGTTAGTGTTCAAAGTGGTTTACTTATCTGTTTGTATCCTAGAAAGTACACAAATTACACGATACAAATTATATCATTTTAAAGAGTGTGGCATGCTGAACCCTGATACCAGAAATGTATTGATAATACGTAAAATTAGTGTGGTTCATTAGGAATAAGAAAATGGTAACAGACACCTTTTGTAAAATTTTATTACTTAATCAATGATGACACAGTAACGAACAAGGTATCAGATTGAAGAGCTTGGCCAGTCACAACTGCTGATGCACCCACTTTTGTTGGCATCATCGTCATCATATTTTGCTGATTAATGTTTTATCTAAATTTGATTTTAAACTTCTTTAATTAATGAAAGAAGAAAGCTACACATCATAGTTCTGTGGCAAGTCATACACAGAAAGTACTATTTTACGATACATGCTTTAGTGGGTTATTTTCAGCCAGTTAATGTGAACATAATTCAAATAACCCAAATATAAATCACACTGAACTTACAAGAAATTGCCCCATCAGCAGAAAAGGGAAGCAAGTTCATGTAAAAATAAACTGCCATCTTGTTTCTTGGAAACAAATTTTAGACTATCACAATTTAGTATGATTTATGCAATCATGTTAATTATATTTTTATTAACTGTGTTTAGACTATCACAATTTAGTATGATTTATGCAATCATGTTAATTATATTTTTATTAACGGTGGGTGAGCTTCCTGGGACATCTGAAATTAACCACCACAAAACTTGCATCCTGCTGTGTGCATTAACGATATAGAGACTGAGCCTAGTAAAAGGTACATCTGCATCTACATATATACCCCGCAAGGCACTTTATGGTGTGTGGTGGAGTGTACACTGTACTGCCATTAGTCATTTCCTTTCTTGTGTCGCTTGCAAAAAGAGTGAGGGAAAAATAACAGTTTATGCATCTCCATATGTACCTTAATTTCTTGTATCTTAACTTTGTGGTCCACATGCAAAATGTATGTTGGCAGCAGGAGAATCGTTCTGCAGTTACCTACAAATGCCAGTTCTCTCAATTTTCTCATTAGCGTTCCTCAGAAAGAATGTTGCCTTTCCTCCGGGGACTTCCATTTGAGTTCTCAAGGCATCTCTGTAACATCTGCGTGTCATTCAAACTTACTGGTAACAAATCTAGCAGCTTGCCTCTTAATTGCTTCAATATCTTCCTTTAATTTGACCTTGTATGGATTCCAATCACTTTAGCAATACTCAAGAATAGGTTGGGGGTAGTGCCCTATATGCGGTCTCTTTTACAGGCAACTATACTTTCCCAAAAACAAACTGAAGTTGACCTTTCAGCTGAACAACCACAGAATGCTGCCCAATTTGGTTGCTGGATTATTTATGCATATACCAGTCCTATCACATTTCCCAGTAGTACTCCTGCTGATAACCATGTATCTGATGAACACTCACTGTCGAGAATAACAAACTGGTTTCTAGTTCTTGAGAAGCCTTTGAGCCACTCCCATATCTGGGAATCTTTTTATATGCTCATACCTTTGTTAACAGTCAGCAGTGAGGCACTGTGTCAAATGCCTTCCGAATATCTAGAAATATGGAATCTGCCTGTTGCTCATCATCTATAGTTCACAGTAGATCATGTGAGAAAAGGGTAAGCTGAGGGTCCCATGCGTGTTACTTCCTAAAACCATGCCGATTCATGGATATGAGGATCTGTCACAAGAAAATTTATTATATTTGATGTGAGAATACATCCAAGGATTCTGCAGCAAACTGATGTTAGGAATATTTTGGTCTGTAATTCTGTGGGTCATCTCTTTTACCCTTCTCATGTGCAGGAATCATTTGTACTATTTTCCAGTCGCTAAGGAATTTATTCTGGGCAAGAGATTCTCGATAAATGCAAGTTAAGTAAGGGGCCAATGCTGACAGTACTCTTTGTAAAACTGAACTGTGATTTCATCCAGGCTTGGAAACTTATTTGTTTTAAACTCTTTCAGTTGTTTTCTACACCAGGGTTGCTTATTACTACATCATACTTTCGAGAGCTGTTTGATGGTCAAACGGCTGTATGTTTGTTCGGTTCTCTTGTATGAATGATTTCTTAAAAAGCAAATTTAAAACTCTGGCTTTTGTTCTGTTATCTTCTACTGCCATACCAGACTACTCAACAAGACCTGCTTAGTGACAAAGCTTTACCGCCTCATTTAACCTCCCGTCATGAGTACATAGGGTGATCAACTCTGCCTTATTTCCCAAAATCTCCCATATTATAGCAATTTTTTTCTGGTAGCTCCCTTATTGAGCACTTGTTTCTATCGTATATTTTGGCAGTGATCACTGTTATGAACATTAATCCTACAAAATACTACTGATGATTCTAATTTGCTGACTGATTGCTCTTGAAAAGTTTTTGTATAATAATCGATACTACTGATGACATATATCCTTTTTCCTGTTTGTGCTTCAATGGAAAGATGATGGTTAGCAACAATGGAATGTGGAGAAAGACTGACATAAGCTATGCATCTGGAGGGATCATGAGGGGTGAGTGTTTACTTGTTTCTCACTCAGCACTGGCAACCAATGGATGTACTCTCCTCACACAGATTAGCAGCTGTGGCATAAATGAGACACACAAAAAAGAAAAATTCACGAGAGTGGATTATAGAGATGCTCCGGTTTAAACACACACACACACACACACACACACACACACACACACACACACATACTCTCTCTCTCTCTCTCTCTCAACTGACTTGCACAACGTAAGATTTCTCAATGCTTCAGAAGAGCAAGTACTGATAGATCACTAAAGTTGGCAGCAAATGAAAACAGAGATCAGTCAACAGGAAATGTTCTGATTTAAGCTGTTTTCTTTCCATCATTGTACCTACTGTACAGCACTGCACTGCACTGCACCATAAAAAGACTTATTACACTTTCTGCACTCCACAAACTCTGTTTCATTTGTGCAGTTGTCCCAAAATGTGATGCTGTGTGACATTACAGAGTAAAATAAGCAAAGTACACCTTATATCACCCATTCCAAGAAAATTTCAGGTATGAAACTTCCTGGCAGATTAAAACTGTGTGCCTGACCGAGACTCGAACTCGGGACCTTTGCCTTTCGCAGGAAAGTGCTCTACCACCTGAGCTACCGAAGCACGACTCATGCCCGGTCCTCACAGCTTTACTTCTGCCAATATCTCGTCTTCTACCTTCCAAACTTTACAGAAGCTCTCCTGAGAACCTTGCAGAACTAGCACTCTTGAAAGAAAGGGTTCGCAGGAGAGCTTCTGTAAAGTTTGGAAGGTAGGAGACGAGATACTGGCAGAAGTAAAGCTGTGAGGACCGAGCGTGAGTCGTGCTTCGGTAGCTCAGATGGTAGAGCACTTACAATGAAGTAACTTACAGAGAAGTGAATAATACTTATGTCAGGTCAGGTGAGGGCTCTCTAAGGGCCCATCCAAGGCAAGAGAAACCTCACTCGCATCTGATACACACTAACCCAATTAAGGGTGAAGACAGATACAGAGCAAAGAATGCCTTCTAGTAAGGATAATCACAATATCAGAAGTGAGAAGGCTAAAAACATAATGGACATTGGTTGGACTATCAATAATAAAAACATGATGAGAGACATTGCTGAGTGTTCCTGGGGCTCTGCATACACTGGGAGCCATTCCACACAAAGCTGTCCCTCCCCTGATCCATTACAGATGAGGTGTTAAAACCCACTATTCAACAGTGTGCTACCCCTAAAATGCAGCAAGAAGAGGTGCAAACTGCATCTAAAGGCAATTAAAAGAGAGTAAAAGAGGGATTAGAAGAGGTAGGGTCAATGGTACCACAGACCCTGCTTTCAGTGGGAGACCCCCTATCCCAACTGCCTTGCCTCTGCCCTGAAAGTAGTTTAAAAGCTTATATCTGAGAATGCAGACCACTTTTACAGAGGAAATAAAAACCAGTAAGGCATCTGCCAATATCAGAGGCAAAGATTTCAGAAGACCATGCTTAAGGGAATTCCACCACGATATGTGATACTGACTGTAAGACTCCACAACCACAGAGCGGATTCCTTCAGGGAAGATCAGGAGGAGGAGCATGATGCACCAGTAGTCTCCTTGTTGGTGTGGAGTTACTAGAGGGCAGTAGCCCACCCTATATTGCTCCATCTTCGGGTGAGCAAAGGCCCTATTTGCATCCAAAACTCCACATCTGGGAACATCAAAGCAAATGTGATGCGAGTGATCGCTTCTCTATCCAAATGGCTCACCGGTTCATTCCCTAAGATACCCACAAGACCTGCAACTTAGAGAACGGCAACCAAGTAAGCACTCTAAGGTCAGAGAGAAGTATGTATCACACTGTGGCAAGAATAAAAGTGATCAGTTGCCTGAAGATTGTTCATTAAGTCACTGCAAATTAAAATGTGTCAATGGAGGATTCTTTAATAAAGTAAGACTATTAGCTCAGCCTTATAAACACTATTCATTACCAGCAGTGAACGTTGCTACTGACCAGCAGGAGATACGAAATCATATCTCATCCTATTCATGGTTTTGTACCCATCACTGTAAATGGTGGTAGCTGTGGTGTCACCGCCAGACATCAAACTTGCTAGGTGGTAGCCTTTAAATCGGCCGCGGTCCCGTAATATACGTCGGACCTGTGTGTCGCCACTATCAGTGATTGCAGACCGAGCACCGCCACATGGCAGGTCTAGAGAGACTTCCTAGCACTCGCCCCAGTTGCACAGCCGACTTTGCTAGCAATGGTTCTCTGACTTCTACGCTCTCATTTGCTGAGACGATAGTCTTCAGCTACGTTATTTGCTACAACCTAGCAAGGCGCCAGTATCCGTACTATTGATAATGTGAATCATGTACCATAAAGAGCGACGTTCTCCATTAATGGATTAAAGTTAAGTATTCCACCAGCTATGTTTTTCTCAATTCTAATTTCCTTGTCATGTTCCAGACCTCACGCCAGCCTGCGTGAGCTAAAACGCGTGCATTTTGGCCTCCTTTAGCAATACGGTGTTGGCTCTCCTGCCAACCACAACAGTAGCACTCTGCTATTCTCGGAGAATTTAAAGGAACAGACAGCCAGAGGTCAGAGCGACAACTGTAACTTTAGGACCATAGAATAGGTGGCCAGGCTATTGATCAAGACTGGAATGGCACAGCTTAATTAGATAGTGAGCCTTAGTGTACTTGGTGAAAAGTGAGGAGGGTGATGTATGAAGGATGCCACTTGAGAAGTAGCATGGTCCTATGACAATTGTAAATAGCTGCAGCAATGTATTTTGTCCACCATAGGATTGGCTGGTGACAGAGCATACCTATAGAAATAGGAACAGCAGTTCCAGCAGCGTAGTTCCAGCAGCATAGTGATCATGTTGGAGTTATCTCCCGCAACCTTGTTGATACAATTCGAAAGAGAGAGGGTAACGGAGAGAGCAAACTTATATAACTGCCAGTTAGCTCCTCACAGCACGCATCATGGTAACTGGTCCATTAGACGGTGATAAGGAAGTGACAGGATCACTGGAAAGTGGTCACTGTCACAAAGAACATTGTGTAGCCACCAAAACCGTAAAGCCACAAGATTGGGGGGGGGGGGGGGGGGGGCAGAGAACATAATGGGTAAAAACTATACAGGTGGCATGAGTGGCATTGAAGTGAGCATGAGTACCACCACTGCATATGCATACTGAGAATGGAAAGCAGCTGGTCAGTCAGAAGGTCAATAGCAGACAAAGCATTACTTCTCTGCAGAGGTTGGTGTGCACTGAAATCATCAAGCAATAGAGAAGGAGGTGAGAGTGGGGGGGAGGGTGTAACTGTTGTATTAAGGTGGGTATCTCAAGAGAAGTTTAGTGCCCGCTTGGAAGTAAATAAAAGTCACAAATTGTGACTGCTGGGATAGTCTGTCCTTGCACTACTACTGCTTCCAATGTGGTGAGGGGTGGTATCCACTCTGACTATATCTGTGCACACGTATGTCAGACCCCTCTAGTTGAAGAGAGCTTCAAAACGACCTATAACCAAACAAGTGTGTCAGTGGATAAAACAGTCAGAGAGAAGACATTATTGTTAAATCTATAAAAAAGTGTGGCATAAGTAATGCTCTTGCCATCTTCTATATGAAGATGACAATGATGATCACGAAGAGGAAGAAGAAGAGTTCTGATGATGATTGGTTTAAGGGGGGGGGACCAAACTGCGAGGTCATTGGTCCCTTGTTCCCAGTAAAATAATTACACAAGGTAAAGAAGAAAAGAAAGGAGAAAGGAAGAACCACAAGAACGACAGAAGGACAATCAACAATACTATGGACAAAACAGGAAAACAAAATCTGAGAGAGAAGCAAGAACCAGGTAGAAGGGATAAAAACAAGAGAGCAGATGACGATGGCTGGCCAACCACAAGAATAAAAGGAAAAGCCAGCCACTCTGTGACGCATTAGAGTGGAGAATGCAAAGGGACAACACACATACGCTATAACTTATATAGAATGATAAAACACATTATGTATCAAATGTAACACTAATATATTAAAAACAAAGATTCCAAGACTTACCAAGCGGGAAAGCGCTGGTAGATAGGCACAATAAATAAAACACATAAACACACAAACAGAATTTCTAGCTTTCGCAACCGACGGTTGCTTCTTCAGGAAAGAGGAAAGGAGAGGGAAAGACCTCTTTCCCTCTCCTTCCCTCTTTCCTGAAGAAGCAACCGTCGATTGCGAAAGCTAGAAATTCTGTGTGTGTGTTTTATTTATTGTGCCTATCTACCGGCGCTTTCCCGCTTGGTAAGTCTTGGAATCTTTGTTTTTAATATATTTTTCCCATGTGGAAGTTTCTTTCTATTTTATTTAAATGTAACACTAAATTAGCCGTGAGGCATTGTCAGCTAAAATCAATGGCAATGAGTCCGGTAACTGAAAAGTCCATCGCAGAGCAGCCAAAGAAGGATAGCTCACCATGATATGGGTCACTGTCAGCCGAGTGCCACACTGACACTGAGGTGGGTCATCATGGCACAAGAGGTAGCTGTGCGTCACCCAATTGTAGCCAATGTGGAGCCAGCAGAGGACCACGGAGTCCCCGTGAGACGCCCGTATGGAGGACTGCCACACGTTCGTACTCTCCTTAATAGCACACAGCCTGTTGTGCATGCTGAGCCCTTGGGGCATAGTACTGCACGCAGGTCAGTTGCCGAGAAGCCAATCTCCATAAGCGGTTTCCACGTAGCCTGTTTGGCCAGCCTATTGGCGAGTTCATTGCCTGGGATTCCAATGTGACCTGGGGTCCAGACAAACATTACTGAACAACCGAACTGTTCCAGGGCATAGATGGACTCCTGAATGGTCGCTACCAAAGGATAATGATGGTAGCACTGGTCGATAGGTTGTAGGCTGCTCAAGGAGTCACTACACAGAGGAAATGACTCCCCAAGGCAGGAACGGATGTGCTCAAGAGCACGAGATAAAGCCAGCAACCCGGCAGTGGAAACACTGCAGTGATCGGGCAAGGAATGCTGTTCAATATGTCATCCATGACCATCAGCCATCGACCCGTTGGTGTAAACCTCTTCGTGGCCTCGATACGTGCCAAGAATCGAGAGAAAGTGGCAGAGGAAAGCCACGGGGTTAACTGAGTCCTTAGGACCATGTGATAGGTCCTCAAGTATAGGTGGTAAAGGCAAGGACTTCAGTTCAGAAAGAAGGGATCAGACATGCATTGCAATTGGAAGCCCTGACCTGGGCTGCCGATGCAGGAGTTGAACCGCCGTGGGTGGGAAAAAGGAGACGGTGATTTGGATGTGCAGGAGAACTACGAAGATGTGCAACGTAACTGGCCAGTAGTTGAGCTCACATAGCCTGCAATGGAGGGACTCTGGCCTCCACAAGAATGCTGGTCACCAGACTTGTCCTAAGAGCTCCTGTCGCTAGGCAAACCCCACAGTGGTGCACTGGGTCGAGTAAATGCAATGCTGAGGGAGCCGCCGAACCATAAACCAGACTCCCATAGTCAATGTGAGATTGAACAAGGGCTTTGTAGAGCTGCAACAGCCTAGAGCGATCTGCACTCCAGTTGGTGTTGCTCAGGCAGCGGAGGGCATTGAGGTGCTGCCAGCACTTCCGCCTAAGCTGACGAAGGTAGGAAGCCAAGTCAATCAAGTGTCGAAAACTAGTCCTAAGAATCAATACATCTCCACTATAGTGAGCGGATTGTAGGTAACGTAAAGTTCTGGTTCTGGATGAACAGTACGACATCGACAGAAGTGCACAACAAATGACTTTGCGCCCAAAAAACTGAAAACTGTGGGCTAGAGGTCATGACTGCCCCTTGTAGAAAGCTCCCTGTAGGCACAGGTAAGCCATGTGACTCCAGGACCCAACGCAACTGCTGACACACCATACGTTCCAGCAGCTTACAAAGACATTGGCGAGGCTGATGGAGCCACATCAAGTGGGTTTTTACCGGGTTTGAGCACCAGAATGATGGTGCTATTGCAATGTAAAAACACCATCGCACCAGATCCTTGATCTGATCCGGCCCAGGAGCTGTGTCGGGGCAATGTGCAAGGGCACTGAGGAGCTCGCACTTTGTAAATGGGGCAGGAGTCACTGTGGCATGTAGTGAATGGGACTTTCCCTTCATTCTGACGTTTTCCCTTCATTCTGACATTTTAGTGCGAAAGCCTGGGCGGTAATTCTCTAACACAGAGGCTTGAGCATAGTGCTCAGCAATCGTGTTTACGTAGATAACACACCATTTATGTTAACACCGGGAACACCTGTTGTAGTCTGGTAACCGAAAACATGTTTGATCTTTGCCTGGACTAGGGAAGGTGATGCATGGCACTCAATGGTCGAGACATATCTCTCCAAACACTCCTGCTTCTGTCATTTGATAAATTATCGAATGCGGGCTCGGAGTCGTTTACACGCGATGAGGTACTCCAGGGAAGGGTGCCGCTTATGCTGCTGCAGAACTCATCAACGTTCCTTAATTGCTTCAGTGACTTCCAGCGACCACCAAAGGACTGCCTTTCGCCAGAGACACCCTACAGAGCGAGGGATCGTGTTTTCTGTCACAGAAACAATTGTTGTAGTCATCTGCTCAACCATCACATTGATGTTGGCGTGTGGGGGAGATTCAACGGTGACAGCAGAGGTGGAAGTTTCCCAGTCTGTCTTGTTTAAAGCCCATCTGGACAGGTGTCCATGGGCCTTATGCTGGGGCAGTGACAGGATGATGATGTAGAGATCACTACCACACAGTTCGTCATGTGCTCCCAGTGGATAGATAGGTGAAGTCCTGGGCTGCAAATTGATTAAGCAATGGCTGAGTAACTACCATAAGCCACACTGAAATGTGTGGCGGCCCCAGTATTTAAGAGGCAAAGGTCGAACTGCGACAGTAAAGTTTTGGCATCTCTGCCTCTGCCAGTAAGCACGGTGCCACCCCACTAGGGGTTATGGGCATTAAAATCTCCCAAAAGTAGGAAAGGTTAAGGAGTTGATCAATCAGTGCAGCCAATAAACTCAGGGGTACTGCACCATCCGGATATATATACTGCAAACAGTTATTTCCTGTGTCGTCCTTATCCTGAGAGCCACAGCTTCAAGAGGGATTTGAAAGGGCATAGTTTCACTACAGACTGAGTTTAGGACTTAAACGCAAACTCCATGACACTAGATTATAGTTGCTACAGTTCCTGTAGTATCCCTTACAGCTGCAAAAGGCAAGGGTCCGCATTGCCAGGAACCAGGTTTCCTGGAGGGCAATGCAGGAAGCAGGTGTAAAGCTTAGCAGCTGCCACAGGTGAGCCAGGTGGTGGAAAAAACCACCCCAATTCCATTGCAGGATAATATCGTGAGACAGGGATGACATGGAACATTCAATGAGGCAGTTTACGTTTCAGGGTCAACTGCTGCCACCGACTTTTTGCCTGAGCAGTCTATATCCATGGTGTCTGAGGATTCGGCGAGGCTTAGGTCCTCAGCGGATGTCAGGATCTCCACCTCATCCGCAGATACTGCTTGTAGGTAGTGATGGTGTGGGTGCCCACACAATTCCCTTCCTGGCTGGGAGGACTTCACTTACTCAGTCTCCGGGACTGAGGATGAGCGTGAAGCCCTATGACGGGCTGCTTTTGAGCTCTTCAGCCACTGGCGGGTGTCATCTTTCCCACTAGTAGAAACCTGGGAATGGAGTGACTCAAGGGACCCCTTCCTAGCAAGAGACACTGAAGAAGACTTACACTTCTCTGGCTCATAAGTGAGGACTGATATCCCTGAAGGTTGGAGGTTTGTTGCTCCTGAAGTAGGTGGTGCACAAGAAACAAGGAGGAAAGTGGCCCCCCACTGTCAAGGGGGCATATGTAGTCTTCTGGTTCTGACAGGTGACAGGAATGTGAGGAACTGATGGGGCGACAACTGTTCTTGTAGCAACAGCGTAGGAGGAGGTCATAGCTACAGGATGTAGGCATTCAACTTTCCTCTTAGCCTCAGTGTAGGTCAGTCGGTCTAGGGTCTTATATTCCATGACATTCCTCTCTTTCTGTAAGATCCTGCAGTCTGGAGAGCAACGCGATTGATGCTCTCTGCAGTTGACACAGATGGGAGGTGGGCCACATGGAGCAGATGACCACACAATCATTTCTGTGGCAGAAAACACGATCCCTCGCTCTATACGGTATCCCTGGCGAAAGGCTATCCCTTGGTTGTTGCCGGAAGTCAATGAAGCAATTAAGGAGTGTCAGCGAGCTCTACAGCAGAATAAGCAGCACCCTTTCCTGGAGCACCTCTTCGCCTTCAAACGGCTCCGTGCCTGCATTCGCCAACTTATCAAACAACGGAAGCAGAAGTGTTGGGAAAGATATGGACATCCACAATCTCGACAAGTGATGCTGGTAGTATAATGGAAAGATGTATGGCCAAACTTCCAGCACTTAAAGCAACGCATAGGGTGAGGGATATATGGCTTGACGTCACAGCAGTATACCATCACGACCTTCTCGAGCAATGTGTCACCCTTGAAGGCCAAGATGAAGGCACTGGTGGCAACCTGATTATCCCTCAAACCCTGATGGATGCGTTGGACGAAATGAACACCTTACCACTCGAAATTGGTGCGCAGCTCGTCGTCAGACTGCAAAAAAAGGACCCTGTGGAATATAATACCATGGACCATATTTAAGCTCTTGTGGGGCGTGATGGTACCAGAAACAGCTCCTAACTTGTCACAAGCGAGTGATGCCAGTGACTGGGAAGATGATCCTGTTTTGCTCAAAACTGACGCAGAGCACATTTTTGATAAGCCCTCCACCTCCCCAAACTTGTTCTCCAAATGTTCCACAAAAAGCTGAAGCTTCAGGGACATGAAAGATTCCCCATCTACGAAAGACTGGGGCGAATAAGCTGCACTACCATCCTTAGCCTGGCATTCCTCCCATGGTGTGGCTAGTGAGGGGAAGAGATGAAGTACTGTGCTTGATGGTATGTCATCCCCCCTGATGCTACCCACTCTGACAGGGGCCCTCCCCACGGGTGCCACCCAGCCTCAGCATGGGCCACCTGGCAAGATTGCCATTTCCAGGAGTACTGATGCCCCAGGGAGATGGATATCTACTCCATGGCATACGTGGGGAGTTAATGGTGCAGACATAAATAAGCAGAGCAGTCTGTGTATTCTCAAGGGGCTACAACCGACAGGGTAGATGATGGCCCCACCACAACAGACTGGCTACTGAGGTGGGTATGAGGTGCTAAGTAGTCCATGGTCATTGTCGACACAGTTGGCAACATTGCATAGTGCATGGTAGAAAACGCATCCAGGACGGTGTCCTTGCCTAAGAGATGGAGAATGAGTGGGACTGCAATGTGACGATGAGAAAGCGGGGTAAATACCTCAATGCATAATGGACATGATGCACCATGTAAGGTGCCCTTACCCACTTGGTTTGCTCTTCGGGAAAATTTAGAAAGATGCGCGAGATCGAACCCGACAGGGGACCATCACTAAAGGCCGAAACGTGAGATTCCTTTTAGTTGCCCCTGACGACAGGCAGGAATATCTCAGGCCTATTCTAACCCCCGGACCCGCACGGCGAGATGATTTTCAGTGCCTGCCAGCCAACCAGCCGGTTCTGTTTTAAACGACATCCTGCTCATTCTCCCTTCCCTGTCCAAACTCTCCCAACCCATTTATCTTTCCTCTTTAAAACAGGTGCATAACAACATAAAATGCATCAGTACTCACTTATACCTACTTAACGTGGGCGAATCACAGTAAAGTAGTCACAGTCATTAACGGGCACACTAAAACCAATACACACTGGTATACAACATTACTGAAACTTTTACTTTACTACTTGGTTATGAATGGGAATCTTCAAATAAAATGAATAGCAATGCAAACATCAAATTAAAAACAATTACCTGCAATTTTATCACAATATGGATTAGTTGGGTTCATGTTGACAAAGAACTCGTGTGATACTCTGCCATCAGGAGGTAAACGAGCTCCAAACCCAAGTACAGGAAACAATTTGTCAGTGTCATAATCCTGGATTATAGTTCCAACTGATTGTATTGCTTGCTCATACATATTTGGATGTGGACCAATGAAATGTAGTGACTCAGGAGCAAGTGGATTGCCGTTAGATGCTGAAATGAGATTCAGTTTTAGTTATGGTGCAAATACTAATTAAGTATTGAATACACAAAGTAAAACATATTTAATACCTGTGAAATCAATAGCAATGGAGCAATGAAGTTGAGTACCTCCCTTAATGTAATCCATGAAAGAATATATCTTCCTTGTCTCAAAATTGTCTAACCAAATTTCACCAGAATGTCTATATGATGGTTTTCTCTTCTATGGATGGTAATCAAGACAGAATTATAATCAAAGAAGAATTGCAATCATAATCAAAACAGAATTAGGCTTAAAAAAACACTGAAAATATTTTGTATCTTTCTAAAACCTGCACAGAACAATAAATAAATTAACTGTTTAAAATTGCGGAATTTATCTATAAGAATAATCATTCAAGTAACATGTTATGTTTCACTCTGGATTAGCTAATTACTATGTGACAAAAAATCTAACAGAAAATAATATTAAAATAAACTTGGGAGAAAAGGCAATATAAGATTGTTATCGAAGGTAATGGAAGGCTATGGCAAAATTTAAAACAAACACTACAATATTATGAGTCTATATTCTTTGCAAATTGTGAACATTATAACAACTGTATCAACAAACTAATAGAGAATAATATGAGAGATATTTGTAACATCAAACCTATACTGTCCATCCAAAAAAATTCAGATTGATTTTATTCCTGGAATATAAACAATGTATGGCGGCAGCTTAAACTAATAACTGTAAGAAACAAATATGCATTCGGCCAGTCAATTGTAAGCAGGCACTGTTAAGTAGTAGGAACACGGCCATAGTGTGTCAACTTCTTGTGTAACAAATCACAATGGAATAAAGAATAGTGGATTGATTTCACATTTTACTCAGTAAATTGCTACGACAACACATAAGTGGATAAAAACAGCTTATGGCAATAATTTTTTAATTGAAGAAAGAGTCAGTGGCTTAAAAATTTTGGAGGAGGACAGGTATAGCTTCAGGATTACGAGAGGTCAGAGGATTCCTCCTCAAATTTATCTGACTGAAACACTATAAAATTCATGATCTTTTGGAAACTGGTCACAATTTCTCATGCAGAGCTATCACTGGAGAACTGAAAATCTCTCAACAAATAGTTCAAGATATTCTCAAGAGTGTTTTGAAGAAGGGAAATGTGTAATGCAAAGTTTGTCCTGCACAGCCTGACTCCCGAACATAAACAACTTGTTGATGTCTGCCACATCTTGATTGAAATGAAAATCATGGATAATTGTTGTTACAAACCACAAAATGACAATGTACAGATTGTGCCTCAGGTGATGTGCAAAGACTGAAGAAGTGGGGAAGGACAAAATAAAAATTGAAGACAACGCTCATTGTCTTTCTTTGACACGCACAGCATTAGCCACAGGCAATTTGTTCCCACCAGGACCACTGTAAATTACAAGTATTATTTCGATGCCATGGACCGGGTGAACAAGAGGATTCAGAGCGTTCATCCGCAACAGTGGAAGGGGTGAGATTTCTTCTTGCTGCACGACAATGCATACACAGGACTGCAGTGAAAAAAAGAAGTACCGGTTCTTAACCACTCTTCATTTACATCCAGTTTGGCAATGAGTGACTTTTTTAATCACCAAAACTAAAAATTTACAAGAAGTGTCAATGCTCGACATTTAAGCCAATGTGGCATGCAAACTGAACAATATTGAATGAAGGACTTTTCTGACAGTTTCATGTGGTTAAAATGAACATGCTGTGTGTTTTACTCAAGTGGAGACAGACTATGTAGAACACTTGAAGCATTAAAATAACTATCTTAACTTTTCTCTGCTTCTTGTTAATCCATCCTCAAAACTTCTTGGACTGACAGAGGACAAGAAACATATTTTAAGAAAAGCCACAGACACCATACTATGTAGGCACCATACCAAACGCAGATGAATGTGATTAGACATCTGTCATGATAATAGGTGAGATTCATATGGTGAATAATTATCGGAGTTAGACTACAATTTACCTAAGAAATGATATTTCTTGGCAGTTTCATTTTATATGAGAAATCAAGTATTATCTCAATTTAGTAGTTTTAACAAATTAATGATACACAAAACTCAATAAAAATGAAATTAACAACCAAAAAAAGTGTTCAAATTCAAATTTTTGTCACTTTACCTTCTCAGGGTAGTAACTTTACCTTCTCAGGATGAATAAGCTGGAGCTTTGTATTGCTGGAAGGGCCTGAAGATAATGTTCGCAAGGTAACATTACACTCTCCAACAAGTGAGTCATCACCTCCATATGAACTTGAATGAAAACACGAGACTTTTATGTTGCGGTCATAATCACCATTACAAAGCTGCCTTACAGGAATTGAAAAGCGGCGCCAGTGTGGTTTATTGGTGTGATGCACTACCTGTAAAAACAATTATGGAGGAGAATTACCAGTGAACTTTAGTTTACTCTTCAACTATAATATTCCTATCATTTGTGATCATTCAGAAATGGTTTGCATGTACACAAAACAGTCACAACTGATGTAACAGTCACTGTCACACAAATCTTTATACTTTAAAAAATACACTAATTAAACAAATATATCTCTCAATCTGCTGGTAACACATGGAAACTGCTCAAAACTAGTACGTGCAATGTCTGCATAGTGTGTCTATTTATATCCGCACACAGATGTGAATATTATGTATCAATTTAAAGGGTAACACCACTGTAACAGCCTTTATATAAAAGAAGCTTCCTTGACTCTTTTTGGCAGAAGGGAATGTGATAGAGAAATAATACTTGGACTAGTCATTGAGCATTTACAAATACTAAAAAAATTTTTTTCAGAAAATATTACAGAACAGCAATACTGTAGCACTAATCCCAAGGCATGATGGATTTGAGGCAAACTGTGACATACACTATAACTGGTGCCAATTTGAATCACAAAAAAGGAAAAGAAATATAATCTGTATGTGAATGTAGCTAATGAACCGTGTAGGGTTATTTTAAAAATATAGACTTTGTGTAATTGGTGAGTTTTTGAATAATGTTCTATTTTCACCAAAAAAGGACAGTCATTTGTTAATAAATACTGTTGAAATTAACTAGCTGAAAATCCCTAAGTAGTTAACTTTGAAATGTTATTTCAAAACTTCGGTTAAATTTTGAAATACAAAATTTTAAAACTGTTGAAGTTATGCTTCATGCCATTTTGAAAAATCATATTCTAAGAAAAATGCATCTTAAGTTTTACAATGTCTTATAGACACCAACTAACAAAGAAAATTCTACTTTCAGAAAACTTATCATTAATCTGATATCCCACAACTAGCCTGTTGTACTGCTGCTCTAGCAATCGAAATAATATGCACTAGTTTAACACAGAATGATAGAAATGTCGCTTGAGACAATTCCATGAATGTACAAAATTTTAAAATTCTGTTTAGCTATACTACAAGCAGGTGCATTGCTAGGACAAATCAGCAGTCGATTTCATATGCATCCCATACAAACTTACATTACACGTGTTGAGAAATAACAGAGAAAATGGCAAGAAAATTTATAATCTTACAGCTACGTCCATAATTCACCTCAAAATCCTAGTCACTGTATTTCAATTTGACAACAGGCACTAACTACTCTCAAACTGCTCTCAACCTCATATCCATTCTTTGGATGCTTTGATGACATACAGCTTCGACATTGTATTCAATACGATGTGAATTATTTACAGAAGAATGTAAAGACTGGCAGAGGCTGACCTCGGGGAAGATCAGTTTGGGTTCTGGAGGCAATGCTGACCTATAACTTATCTTAGGACATATATTAAACAAGGGCAAACCTATTTTTTGTCCACAATATGTATATGATTCACACGGTGGCTGTTGAGAATGGCAGGAGGCATGCCTTGTCTCTGCAGTCTGACAGCTGAGGAGAGAGGAGGGGTAGGGGAAGTAAGCATCAGCTGCTTGCTGCACTGCTGGCACTGTTTCCCTTAATGTGTACGGTAATACTTCACACCCTAAGGGCAACTTAATGTTGGCAGTGATTGGAGATAAATGAATATCTTTCAACTAGTACTTGTTTTGGCTGCTTCTGGCAGCACGAGTAAAATCGTCATCAACATGGACAAGCAGTATGTTTATAGCAATCACAGACTTAAAAAAGCTTTTGACAGTGTTGACTGCAATATACTCCTTGAAATTGTGAAGGTAGCAGAAATAAAATACAGGGTACGAAAGGTTATAATCAGTTTACACAGAAACCAGATAGCAGTTATTAGACTTGAAGGACATAGAAGAAAAGCAGAAGCTGAGAAGTAATTTGAAACAGTGCCGTAGCCTACCAGCGATGTTATACAATCTGCACATTGTACCAGAAAAGGCAACAACAGAGAAATTTGGAAAAGAAATTAATTTTGAAGAGAAGAAATAAAAACTTTAAGGTTTATCAGTGACATTGTAACTGAGTTAAAGACAGCAATGCATCAACAAAAGTGAAACAAGGCTAATGTAATGCAGTCGAATTAAATCAGGTGATGGTGTGGAGCTTATTTTAAGAAATGAGGCACTTAAGTAGCAGATGAGTTTAAGCTATTTGGACAGCAAAATAACTGATGTTGGGCAAAGTAGAGAGGATACTGATTACAGCAGGATAAGCATTTTTGAAAAAGAGGAATTTGTTAACACTGAATATGAATTAAAGTGCTAGGAAACTTTTTCTGAATGTATTTCTCTGGAGTGTAGCCATGTACGGAAGTGAAACATGGACGATAAGCAGTTCAGACTAGAAGACAATAGAATCCTTTGGAATGTGGTGCTACAGATGAATGCTAAAGATTAGGTGGATAGATCGCATAACTAATGAGGTACTGAATCAATCTGGAGAGAAAATAAATTTGTGACAACTTGACTAAAAAAAGAGATCAGCTGATGGGGACCATTCTGAGGCATCAAGGAATTGTCATTTTGGGCCGGAGGGAAGTAAGTAGGTTCAAATGGATATATGTTGCAGTAATTATTTGGAGATGAAGAGGCTTGCACACAGTTGACTGGTGTGGACAGCTACATCAGACCAGGTTTCAGACTGAGGACGACGATGAAAGAAATGAATAAATGGAAAAACTGCAAAAATCTTGGTTGGCAAGTCACAAATACAGAAAATAGTGAAACAATGGAAAATCCAGGATGGAATGAAACAATATCATGAAAACGAAAGTTCCTACTCACCACATAGCAGAGATGCTGAGTCGCAGATAGGGACAACAAAAAGACTATCACAAATAAGCTTTCGGCCAATTGGCCACCGCGGCTTTTGTCAAAAATAGATGACATGCACCCACAAACAAACTCACGCAAACACAACTGCCACTCGGAACTGCAGTCTCTAGCAGCATGTGTGAGTTGCATTTGCATGTGTATGTGGACGAGGGGGGGGGGGGGGGGGGGGGGGGGGGGGCACACGCATGTCATCTATTTTTCTGTTTTTGACAAAGTCCTCATTGGGTGAATAGCAACTTTCCTTTTCACAATACTGAAAATAAAAAGTGATCATTTTGCAGATTAGTTTTATTGGCACATTGTACATGTTGTAAGATCATCTTCAAGTAAACACGTATCAGGGACCGTGGCACTAGCTGATACCTGGACATGCAACAATGGTGTTAATTGTGGTCGCTGTGTAATCAGAAAAGATGTGGTTTGTAATGTCTGACCAGCAGCAGAATAACGAGCAGTGATAATGTCAATCCAGCTTCCACAAAGAGAAGGGGGCAGTTGCACATGTTCAGTATCTCGAAAGAGAGAATAAGAACAAGCATATTTTTCACATCTTATTAAAAATACACAGTCAAACTAGACACACAAATTAGCTGTATAAAAGTGCTAAAGCTTTTCTCCAGGTACATGTGGCTGGCTGATCACGTGTACCCCAATCGAAACATAGAACAAGCAGCTCTAGAAATAAAATATATTTTGTTTAACATAGAGCCTCTTCCTGTTCTATACTTTGATGTTAAAGCTGCTTAAATAAAAACTGAGTTTTAGTTTTAAAAAATTTAAAAGAGCTGGACAAGCAATTGAAACAGCAAAATCAAGGTGCAGAAAAATGTTGCAGATTACCACTGGATAAAAAAGAATGAACCAGACACTCAAGAGACACATTAAAATAACCTAACCAGTAATTTGGACAGGAGCACTGGTAATGCATAAAACCTTAAAACTTTTTCCAAGCTCTTCTCATTGACTGATGGGTCCTCTCAACTACAGAGATGTCTGTCGAGGACAGTGTTACCTGTCCTTTTTTCCCCATAAGGTAAGTCTTTCCGCTCCCGGGATTGGAATGACTCCTTACCCTCTCCCTTAAAACCCACATCCTTTCATCTTTCCCTCCCCTTCCCTCTTTCCTGACGAAGCAACCGTTGGTTGCGAAAGCTTGAATTTTGTGTGTATGTTTGTGTGTCTATCAACCTGCCAGTGCTTTTGTTTGGTAAGTCACAACAATGCTGTATTAACTGCCTCAATTATTGAATTTTTCACCTATATAGGTGTCTTCTCACACTTATTTGAAGTGATAAGCACAAATGTTACATTTTCAAAGTATGAAAAAAATATCATCTGTAATTAGAGACCAAATAAACTACTCTTTAACTCCCCATTTTCTCCAAAGTGTTATACAAAGCAGTATTTAATTTGCTTAAAATCAATTACGTAATTTTTACACCAGCATATATTTAGCAATAGTGACTATGTTAACAATCATATTTAAATCAATACAAAAATAGAACAAGCATAGAAAAGTTGCTAACTCCATACTACCCAACTAACTAGGATGCTATAACATAAAAGATCAGTCTTTAGTCTACTAAAACCTTACTTGACTAACAGAATACCATCTGTGTGGGAAAGGTGCATAACTGTCCTTTTAAATGGGACAAAAATACTAAATGTAATTGCATCTTCTAATGATCTACCTTTTGATGTGCTCTATTACGGATTTAATTTGTATGAATGCTCTTTATCCTGAGCAAGTCATAGAAACTTACTTCTTTACATAGACACAATTTACTTATGTATCAACTGGAGTAAAAATCATCATCTGCACTATAGTGCAGTATTTTGATTAAACTACTTAGGACAAATACCAGCAAGTCAACAATTATGAAAGAAACATGAAATCAAGTAAAGGTAGGTAAACCATATAAAGTTACAAGGGAAAAACTCAATCTGCAAAAGTGTTGCACTATTAAACTGAGTTGCTAGCATGACAGTCCCACTTCATCATCAGCATACACTATGTTATCCAAGTCTAACCTGAATTACATTACAAGACAGTGAAAAACAGATCACTTTTTCATCTTTTTTTAAAGACACTGTAACTGAGAAACTAAGCCCTCCAAAAACAAACAAAAATTTGTCCTGAAAAATGAAAACATTGTGAATTCAACTATCTACTATTAGACATGCACCAAGGATAGTAAAGTAAGCACAATAATGGAATAAAGAAAATAGGTTTTAAAAAATGCTCATAAAGTTGGGATAAAATTACTAAACTTCACCATTCAGACTCTTTGCAAATGAAACTAATATGTTTTAAAAATGAAACAAATCAGGAATTAATAGATAGCTCACTTTGTGGATTTATTTTATGCTATTTATACAGTATTAATGAGCCATTTACCTGTAGTAATGTGTAATTGTGATATCTGTGCTGTAACTCAGGTAATTAGATCAAATAATTTATTGATATTAGGTATTTGGTCATTTTGAATAAGAACTTACACTTTTAGTCATTAAAACTATAACATTAAGGAGGACTGCAAATAACAAAATTTTACTGACTACGCATATACTGCATAGAAGGAAGAATACATAATTAACTTTGTTGGCGATTTGGGGGTGTAAATGTTGCAAAATGTAGTCCACTGAGTTGCCAGCAACAAGGACTCTAATCTGATTTATCATTGAGTTAACTGGGCTTGGATGACAAATACAGGTATGTCAGTCCACACTGCTTCACCTACAGTGATTCGCATGAGGAACATAACACGTAATCAATGATAGGTAATTATCTATTTAATCAAATTACAGCACTTTATCCTATACTTCCAGGCAGGGCACGTTATTGGTATGTCACTGGCATTGCTTTGCAAGCAAACACTGTAACATCAATTGTTTATTGCACTAGTCTCAACTGTTTGAAACACTCATCACTGGATGTGACGCAATAATGTTTTCCAGATCTTGTAGCACCTCTCAATGTACCTTTTGAACAGGTGTTTGTAAGATATTTTGTGATTTTTGTGATTATTGTGATCAGCTTCCTGGTGTAAACATGCCATTAACCTCAGAATATGTTTCAGAAACTGATGTTTTGGTGGCAGACGGTCACAACATGCATCGATGGGACATTAAACACAGATATTCTCCTCCTCCTCCTCCACAGCATGCAGAAGTGTTGAGAACTACACATTTCATAATTTCCAGAAACATAAGAAGGTACAGGGAAACTGAAGGCTATGCAAAGAAATCAGGATCACGTATGAGAAGAGAAAAATCAGTTAGATTATCACCTTACAACTTAAAATGCTTCACAATCATCATACCACACCACCACAGAAGCACGAAATCAACTCCACCTATTTCAAGAAGGGCAATGTTATTGAGAGAACCACCCAAAGAGAAGAAGCCAATCTTCAACCCAGAAGACCTGCTACAGGCCCAGACCTCATCAGATGGCATTGCACAGCTCGACTACATTTCACATCATAGTATTGTAACCGGACAGTACAACAAAGGGATAAAATGTTGTTAACTGATGAGTTGCGTATTTGCCCTGAGATCACCTGAGAGTACAGAAAGGGTCTGGAGAAGGCCTGGAGATAGGTATTGTCCTTGTACATTCTCATCCAAGACTCCTTGTACATTCTCAACCCAGGACAACTATTCAGTGTGTTTCTCAGATTGTGTGGGCAGGAATCAGTATGACTGCAAGGACGCATTTTATCTTCATGTAGTCTCACAGCACACACAGAGGAAATCCTTTTGGAGCATTTTGTGCCTTTCGCTCCATTTATTGGTGATGTATTTCCAGTATGCACGAGAAGGGACACTCACATGTTGTGAGAACTATGCAAGAGTTCTTCGATGATGCAGAAAGTCAACCCTCGGCTTTGCCTGCTTGGAGTCCTGATTTGTATCATATTAAGCATGTATGGGACCAGCTACGGAGAAGTGCTCATCAGCACCAATGAGAGACCCTACAGGACCTATGGGAATACCTACTAGAAGTGTGGAATATGATTCCTCCAGAGGACATTGCAGTGTTAATCAGGAGCATGCCTGAAAGCTCAGATGATGTGATAGGTGCAAGAGGGGGTAATACATGCTTTTGAAGGTGCAATACGAAGCCTGAAGCGAAGTACAGAAAATCAAAATAAAGGCGCAGTACCTTCACGAGCTACCTCAATTTGCTCAAGTGTGAATTCATTCGTGTTACTTCTGCACCTCTGGCTTAATTTGTTTATAATTATCTTTTGTTCATTATTAAACATCTAACTAAACTGTATCAAAATATTTTATCATATGGCTAGTGCCATAAAAGTGAATGAAATTTAAACTAATTTTTTTACAAAATTGAAGCGTTGCATTTTTCATGCTGGTCAGTGTATATGCCAGGATTCATCAATCACAGTGGCTGGTGAGTGATGCAATACCAGTCTCTCAGCAACTCATGATCAGATGTTTTCAACAGGTGAGAGACCTGTAAACTTGCAGGCCAGGGCAACTGTTGAGAAACCCCTGCACTGAGGCTAAGTCAGAACAGAACTGTCAGCATTTGGTGCTGCATTATCTTGTTGAAAGATACTGTCATTAAGACCCTGGAGATAGGGCACTGCAACTGATCTTAACAAGTTAGAAATGTAATGCCTGATTCCTTAATTACTGGTTATGCAAACCAGAAGTGATCATTTGTGTATCCACTGTATCATCCATTATGTAAGGTACTGGGGCGGTATAACAATGTTGAATGCAATCTGGAAATGTTAATTTTCTTGGAGCCTCCACACATGGATACATACATCAATCATGATGCCGTTCACAGAACCAGGACCATCTGAAAAGATGGCACGGTACCACTCGTGTTCCAGTATTGTCACTGGGGACATCTCTCTGTTGCTCCATCACAGGAAGCCATAACAATGGTTACCAAGCTAACAGTTCAAAGTGATTCAGACATCGTCACACTGTCTCTAGCAAGACAAGTATTCATGTGGGCAAACGACTAAGTACCTATACAGTCCTGTATGCTTGATCAAAAACACATCTGCTGTATCGGGTGCTAATCACCTGGTGCCATTTAAATCCTGCCTGGAATTGGACATGACCCTCCTCCAACCATTGTTCCATATTCACATGACAGTCACGGGAGCCTTGTGAATGCGAGCAGCAATACTGCTAAACAATAAATTGCAGACTTGATGGGCACTATACTCTTCGTTTTCAAATTTTGACACATGCTTGTAGACATTTCCCCTCCTTGCAAGGGGCATAACATGATTTTCTCAGAAACAACCAACATTCAAATGCATTTTCAGAATGAGAATCCTGTTGCATAAAATTTTCTTATGTACAGTAAGTAGGCAGTGCTACTCCAACCTAGAGTGTGTCACTGCACTGAAATGTTAATAATTTGAATATCCAAGTTTGTACATTTATGCCAATTTGACATTTGTTGCATGCCGCCTTGACGGTGTCACAATTTCAATGGCCAGCAGTGAATATTACGATACCACAATAAATCATGGAGACAGTAACTAGAAACTAAATTTTGATTGGTTGTGTATTAAAGATAAGTGAAAATCAATTTTGTTTCAGAACTTGAAAAAGCAGTAAAATAATGCATTGAAAAGATGCAAGGAAATACTCCTGTATGGTGTAAGCCTATTAACACAATGTACTATACCTATATATTTCATAAAGTTCACTGAATAAGTACAAACCTCTGTTTTGAAAACTGCAGAGAAATCTCCAGATTCGGTTGATTTATAGAATACAAGGTATGGATTTAAATGTCCAAAGAAAAACAGAAATGTTTTCTTCTCCAGGTTGTGTCCACTGAACTCTAGAATAACTTCATCTTTACAGGATGAGAGCTCCTCAGAAGTAACAACCACAAAGCTTTGATGATCCCCCACAGGTTGACTTGCATTTGATTGCAGAGGAAGCTGAACCTGGACGGCAACAAAAGAAAATCATCAGATTAATTTGTTAGTTCCTCAGGCTGCTATTTTGCTGAAAAGTAAATTATAAGATAAGTGCCATTTGCAAAGGTTCAGTTTTCAACATAATAAAAAAATTGGAAAATGTGACATTCTTCTGCTGTGTTTCATTATATGGTGTGTATAAAATTAGAGTGAGAGTGAGAGTGAGAGTGAGAGAGAGAGAGAGAGAGAGAGATATTTTGCTTACAGCTAATGCCATTTCACACCTCTCAACATCTGAGGTCTTCCCCATCCCACTCTTGGTGACTCCTGAAGTACAAAACTTTTTTGATATGTCCTAAGCAGTCAACATCATTTCACTTTTCTCTGTAGAGGCCATCTCTTTATTTTCTTTGGTTGTCTATTATGATCTGTTCATTCTAAATGGCAACACATGGTAACATCTCCTCTCAATACTTTTCATAATGATCCTTCACACTCTCATAATTTTTTTTTTTTATTTCTAATTTCTGGCATGGTCTAATCTTGAGAAACCAGCACTTACTCTCAAGTAATCAAATAGCCTGGACGGAAGTTGACTTCGATTTCCCCCCATTTCTTTAAGTCCCAAGCTTATGACAGAAATACACATATGCTTTCTATTATTGTTTTGTGTATACCTCAATAGAAACTTGATGTGCCATGGTCCGTTACATAGATGATTTAGATATAACACAGTATAAAACATGTCCTCCAAAATAAAATATCATTGATGAATGATTTTTGCAGTACATTTTATAAACTTGAAAAAATATAGCCTTTCTGCAGTATAATTTACTGCTGCAACCTCCTGACTCATGCACTTGCTAACGTGCTGCAATCAGAAGATGGAACATTAATTCAGCTGCTGGATCAGGGCATCATACAAGCATTTAAGGCTCATTATCACAGTCAACTGCTCACTTCAGTAGTAAATTCAGATGAGAAACTGGAGGTGTTATTAAAATCTGTAAATTTTAAGAGAGTTGCATATTCAGTAGGCCTGGCATGGCAAAGCATCGGACCAACCACTACTAAGAATTGCTGGAACAAGTGTTCCATTGAAGAAAATGCAACAGATGAACACTGTAGTGACATAGACTTCAATATTAGTGACATCAGTCTGCATGTGATGTTCTACAGTGCAGTATTGGTCTTCGAGACATGAATCATTGGGTAGTTGTAGACAGAAAGAACCAAGTGCGGAGATCACAGGTAACAAGGATATTATTGATGCTTTTTGAAATGAAAGAAGTGAAGCAGTCTAAGAATAGGATGGTGAAGTTGAAGAAGAATGTATAGATGATGTCCCCAGTATGTGCAAAATATTGGATAATATAAATAAAGTGATTATGTGGATGTACCACCACAGTGAACCAAACCAAACTAAGCTCTGGGTGAGCATAAAATAATACAAACTAAAGAAACTGAGTGAAATGACCTGCCAAAGAAAGCTGAATTACATCTTCCAAGCAGCAAAATAATTACATAATGTAGCTTGCAAGCAGTGTTGTATATAATCATACTGTATTTGATAGTGTACTTTATATACCATACTGAATTTCATATTATTGTTTGGTCAACATTTGAGTGAAGTTTGTCGAAAATGTTCTTTAAAGTCAAATGAAGTATGTATAATGTTGGAGTGTTTGTCTTTCCTCACTTTCCATGTGCAGTTTGTCATTACACAGCTCAATCTCTAAATACTGTGGGAGTAACACGTCACCTGACAATCTCATTATAAGGGGCTTCTAATGTGCTTTGTGACCTTATTACTCCGTCTGATTGAATTTAAAGAAGGAAAAAAAGTAACAAACATGGAGATTTGTTTAAAAATCACTGTTGTTTTTCTAGGTACAGTCCACAGGGGGCGATATGCCATCATTCCCATTCTCCAACTGACTAACCTATCCAGATGTAGAGGGACCTATAGTTTGACAGTTTTCCGTGTATTTATTTTTAAGCTCCACTTCTTTCTAAGGCTTCCACTGAATACAGCTAGTCATTCATCAATTATCACCCAGTCATCATCAAACAGGAGAGAGCATAGTTTTATTATCTGCCAATGCAATTCCCACTGGGTTGCATTTACTTTTCCCCTCTTTAGTACTTCTCACACATAAATTTTAAACAACACATTTAGAAACTCAAAAACAGTTGCTCTCATAGACTAATTTCACTCAAAAGAGTGAATGAATAATTCAACTGATATGCGCAACTACAACCAAATGAGTCAGTTGTTTTCCAACAAAAGACTGAAGTGACTTTTTTCATTTGGTTGTTCCTATTATCAGTCCTGACCCAGCATTGCCTGGAAGGCAGGCACTGGAATTACCTCCTAACGAACTGTGGGCATTGCCATGGGGGGGAGTGGCTCATGTGTCTCAACGCTACACACAGTGATACTGGAAGAGCAACCATATCGCAGGAGTATCTGTGGAGAGGCCTCAAAAATATGATTCATGATGAAGGGTGACAGCCTTTTCAGTAGTTCCAGGGACAAAAGTTTGGATGACTGACTGATCTGGACTTCTAACATTAGCCAAAATGGCCTTGTTATGTTGGTATTGCAAATGGATGAGAACAAGTCATTACTTTCCCAAAAATATCTACCTCTTCTATACGACTTAATGATGATGGGATCTTCTTGGGTTAAAATTATCCTGCAGGTGAAATAGTCCCCCATTCAGATCTACAGGTGGGCACTACTCAGGGGGATGTTGTCAACTGGAAAAATGAAACTGACTTTTCCAGATTTAAGCATGTAGTGCTGGAGCCCTTAATGAGATGTCTAAGTTAAAGAATTTTAAAAAACAGAAATGATTATGTTGGATTTAGATATTTTGAGAATTAAGTAAGTGCAATGCCAGGAAAAACCGGATTCCAGGACAAGGGAGTACAAGGTCATCAACACGACATCAAACAGGAGCAATGAACGAGTAGGTTAAACAAGAAAGAAGGCAATAAGAATGCATTATCATAGCCACGATAGACAGAAAGCTAACACACATCACAGTAGTAAAAGTTTGCATACCTACTAAATCTGCAGATGATAAAGGAATTGAAAAATGTACTATGATATAAAATAAATTATTCAGGTAATTAAGGCAGACAAAAATATAGTTGTTACGGGAGCACTGTAATTCAACAGTAGGAAAAGGAAGAGAAGGAAAAACAGGAGTAGAACATGGACTCGGGGGATAGGTATATACTCAGGCCATAATTTAGCAGTTATAAATTGAAGATTAAAACTGAAGAAACTGTGGAAAACTAAGAAATGAAGGCTATGGGTCTTGACACATTGAAAGAACCAGAGGTTGTCGACAGCTTGAAAGGGAGAATAAAGCAACTACTGACTCAAAAGCATTCCTTGAGCCTTGGGAATTAGTTTACTGGGTCTTAACATTTTATTCTGTACCTACAGCCACTCAATTTCACACTGACCCAAGAACCCTTCTGTTCAGCAGAAAATTGATTGCATGTACAAGGTGAGGCAGTTTGCTACAGTGTCCCTAGGATCACTCTTGTCACTATGCTGACTGAATTTCTTTAAGCCCCAGCACCTAACAGAACAACACTTTGTTCCATTTCCATAAAAGGAGAAAAATTTCCTGATCTTTCCTGACCATTTCCTTTCCTGATATGGGCTGTATGGCAACCAGGAAGATTACTCCTTCAATTAGTAACTTATCTATTCTATTGCCTTTATAGATGTTTGCACAGGATGTAAGATGAAACCAAAAGGGGCATCCAGAAAACAATAATGCATCCAACAGTAAAGATTGAACAACGGTTCTATAGAACAACATTTGCAGTACTGAAAATCATACTTGTCTTTTGCTAACATATATTTTTAGTGTTCACTGCCACTGTACAATGAGTTCATTTTTCTGTCAATATGTTTACAGAAGCATGCAGGCTAACCAAAAGAGGTCATTTGTGATAATGTTTGTTAGTAGTTTCAGTACTACACTCCCTGTTTCCAATTAAACATCCCTAAACAAAAAGTAAAAGTTGCAGTATGATCTATGTTGTTAGCAATGTCCAGAAAAAATTTCTTGCCACAAGGTGCACGCACAGAAGTAGCTGGGTGTGCCTGTGGCCTGAAGCCACTGCCTGAGGTTTCTAACTCCACTAACTCCCAATACTCCTTTACAGAATACAAATGTCCCAAGAAATCATGACAGTAAGATCTCTGTAAACCTTTCCCATGGTACACTAACTTGCCATGAGTCAAAGAGATTGGCAAAGAAGAAAGATCTGCCTTATACCTCTGCAAGATACACTCACAGCAGTCTCTCTGCCCAGATCTGAGTGCTTCTGAATCTCATACTCTATTATCAGAATTGCCATTTCATATTATTATATGCTAGCAGAGCTCTCACCTCTGATTAATTTCATCAGTTAACTGTCAGTTAGTCTTTACATCTCCTGTAAAACAGTTGTTTGATAGGGTACAGTCTGACTGACTGTGCTGTCTTCTGCACATGTTAGAGAGAAGTCTGTGTATATTTGGTGCCCACAAAATGAAGCTGGTTATTCAAATCTACCCTGACTGGTTACCTTAATTCCCACCAAGATTAAATTTACACCTTCTCCTCAGTTTTTATCTTGGGTATTACTAATCGCTTCAGCTGTATTTTGATCCTTTTTATTATTGCATTCACTACCAGTTTCATGGCATTAAAGCCATATCTTCAGGTGACATATGATTAAAACATTAGAGTGGAAGAGCTCGGAATCTTTAATCCCAACATTCGTCATCTGTCAAATACAAAACACCAGTAAAAGACAGTATGTCATGGATTAAAAACTGCCAAAATACAATATAGTGGATGGGTCCAAAACAAATCTTATCATAGTGATCACTTCTCCAAATTATATGGAACCGCTTATAGGAGACGAACTCAGTATGACAGAGCACATGGCCGCGCCCCTGTACGCAGTTCCATATGGATGGAGAAGTGCCACTATGATACAATTTGCTTTGGACCCATCCACTAAATTGGATGTTAGCAGTTTTTAATTCATGACATACTGTCATTTAGCGGTGTTTTGTATCTGACAGACATCGAATGTTGGGATGAAAGATTCCGAGCTTTTCCGGTCTATGTTTTGATCGTAAGTCACCTGAATATGTGGCTTTAACTGTGACGAAAACAGTAGTGGTACAGTGATAAAAAGGATCAAAATACAGCTGAAGCAGTTATTAATACCCAAGATGAAGACTCATGACTATGGTTGCCCGAACTACAAGGTTGTTTGCCTCAGTTCTTAGTCCAGTCACCTTCTGCAGCTCGAAGCAATTCGATTTTCTAAAATTTCATTTTGAATTTTCAGATATTTACAATTTCTTACTTTTGTTTTATAGTATACTGTTAAAAAGACTTTTATAACAGAGTACATAACCCAACATTCAACCATAAAGTTGTTGGTAGAGTTGTCTAAGAAGATACCTAAGAACCTTTATGTATTTTCAAGATCACTGCAACTACGGGAAATGGTGAACACTGGTACGTTTTGTCATTAAATGTGACCACCACACCCTCAGCCATGTAACCATCAAGGTCATTTTACTTACACTTAGAAAAGGAACACACTCTCTGAGCCACACCTCTAGTGGCTCCAGGCTACAAGCACCCTTTGCTGCCGTAATAAAGGACAGATGGCAGCAGCTGCTCAGCCCAGCCCCATTTGCACTTGGAGCCTCTTCACTATAACACCATCATTCTTTGTTAGTGCAGTGAGCCTCATCCTTGTAAATATTGTGATAGCTGGACTCTGTTTCTTGCTGCATTATTTGTAATGAGCCTTCATAAGATTAGAGAAATACAAGTTAAGTGGTTCTTCTGTTTATTGTATTATCTTGTTCATTAATCATTTCTGATCCTGTCCAGCTTTCCTACGATGACAGCTACTGCACCACTCTGTAGCGCACATCTCTTTAACGTTGTGTACAAAGTCATACAAAACACATTACACATGCAACTGGCAATTGTTGTGGTGCTGCATTATCTTTAGTAATGTCTTCTCAGGGCCCAGCAATTGGCTTTGTAAAAGCTGTGGCATGCTTAAAATGAAATGATTTTCACACACCATTACAACATATTTATTTGGCAAACCTTAACTCTATTTTTTCTAACAAGGGAGCTCAAAGCAGTTGTTACCCCAAACCACCCTGTTAGCTGAGCTATGGATTTCGCACAGTATCTCACTTTCATTTACCATGGAGACACATTTAACACACGTTTCTGCACCTCTACATTCAAGAGTGACATGTCCACAGTTTTTACCATTGTGGCACCCTAATTTGGAATATATGATGATACTGTAAGACAAACTCAACTTTGATATCACATGGCAATGTTTAAGTGTCGAAGTCAAAAGTGAAGTTAGATGTTTCTTTCTAATATGCAGTAAACTAATTTTTTTTATAACCTTCCTTCACTTCTGATTCAGGAATGCGCACGAGTTCTATGCACTGATCATCATACCAACACCCAAGGTGTTGCATTATTCCAGTTTAACAAGCGGGTAGTTGCCCAAGAGATAGCAGTTGTACCTGAAAGTGACCCATTTTGCAGTCTCTGTACTGATACATTAACATATAAATTCTCTAGACGTATCTGAAATGAAATGAGAACACTTAACTTCACCAAATAGACTCTACTTCTTATGATTAAAAACAATTTCTTCTGACAACAAGGGGAAGGCCTCAGACACGGCCAACCGATTCGGCTCAGATTTCCTCTTTTCTGGAAAAGTTTGTGTTTGCGGACCGCATACATGATGATGAAAAAGACTCTGTTTACAATTATCTATCGATCCCTCCAATTTTGAGTCAATTGCTCATCATAACTTTTAGGGGCGATTTTTTCAAAATTTCAGGGGTGTTCGTTTTAGGTTGTACACAAGCAACCTGCCAAATTTGAGCCGAATCGTTTGGCCGTGTCTGAGGCCTTCCCCTTGTGAGACACACATCATAACTTTTTATAGTTTACAATTATCTAATGAGCTAGCTTCTCCAGTTCTTGTAACAAGCTGCATGTTAGTTCTCAACACCAATTAACAATCATCAGTAGAAGTATTTTTTAGTATGGCTTATTTAGGTTTTGCATTCAAGGTACCTGCCCACCAAAGAATAACTCACAGTGCATGAGGAAGCGTACAGCAACTTAATGGAATGTGGCCTATTTTCAATGGGTACACACTGACAGTAGCTTCACCTGAACAGCCATTTACATATTCAGTGGGGTTGCTAACCATGAGACTCAGTTGTTTTAAGAGAGGTTTATATCATTCCTGTAATGTCATTGGTTAATTCACAGCATTTGGACAATATCACCTGACTGAATATTTGAAAAAGTGTAACCTTACAGGGTACGTTCCGAAAGTAATGCAACTGAATTTCCCGCGCCGCTCCTAGTAGTCGGAGTGGGAGCGGGCCACATGGAGTAGGTGGGGGGGACGCTAAGCTTTGCCGCGAAACCGGTTTCAGTGCTCTCCAAGCTGTGGAAGCGGCAGGACGTCTGTTATTGTAAACCTCTGCGCGCCGACCGTGTCACGGAAAAGACGAAAAGACCAACCGAGCGGAAATTTCAAGTCAACTTTTGCAACGTGTTGAAATTGAACCTGATTATTTGGACAACGTCATCACTGGTGATGAAACCTGGGTTTTTGAATACGACCCAGAAACAAAACGCCAAAGCTCTGAGTGGCACACTGATCAGTCCCCCAAGCCCAAAAAGGCAAGAATGAGCAAATCAAAAGTGAAAACAATGCTCATTGTCTTTTTCGACAGCAAAGGAGTGGTCCATAAGGAGTTTGTTCCTCAAGGACAGACAGTTAACGCTGCCTACTACGTGGATGTGCTGGAAAGACTCCGCAAAAGGGTCGTCAGGACGAGAAAGGACATCTCCGCTACCTGGCAACTCCATCACGACAATTCGCCTTGCCACAACGCGCTACGAGTCCGCGAGTTCCTGGCCAAACACCAGGTGCCAACGCTGCCCCACCCCCCCTATAGTCCTGACCTCTCCCCAGCTGACTTCTTTTTGTTTCCTAGGATTAAGTCAGCCCTGAAAGGAACCCGTTTTTCGTCCATAGACGAGATCCAATCCGCCGTGACGAAGACCTTGCGAGAGGTCCCAGAAGACGCCTTCCAGGGCGCGTACCGGTCATGGCAGAGTCGCTGGGAAAAATGTGTAGAGGCCCAAGGACAGTACTTTGAAGAATTTTAAGTGTTTGTGCAAATCTGTTCAATAAATTACTTTTAAAAAAATAATTGCATTACTTTCGGAACGCACCCTGTATGTTAAAATGTACACATATAGATAAAAACAGGTATTGTAGATGAATATATGTCAATAAAGAGAGTGAAACAAATTTGGCAGCTCAAGAGCACTAAAAAACAGTTCACATCATGTTTATTACAACAAAAAGTGTACAGCATTGTTCACAAAAGAACAAGGCAAAATTTCAGATAGCGTACTTAAAAACTGTGCCTAGTAATATAAACATAGCAGCAGGACGAAGAGCAACCTAACAGAGATGACTAAGTTCTAAGAGCAGCGGCTCCACTGGCTGGTAGCTGTTGACCTGGGTTAGTTCTTTACAAAAGCTCAACGCATCTGTTCTTCTTTAAACTTAACTGCAGTACCTGGTCAATGAAAACATTTGTTCAGGTTTATTCCTCCTCTTTCTTAGGATTCTGCAGCTGCTATTGCATTTCATGGTCGTAGGAAGATTCTCATCTCTCCTCAGTTAGAGTAACAAATAACTATTATTATTACTTTCCCTGGATTCTATCTAGTTAAATGAGATGTAGTGTGGTGCAGAAAGTTACTACTACGTGAATATTAGGTAAAATGCAGCCCCTGCATGCATTATAGTATCTATGTTTCATTCTATACCAAGTCAGGTTTAATATTTTAAAGGAATACTACATTTACTACGTATCTTTAAAACATATTGAGTCTATTATAAGAAACTAAGATAAGTTTTAAAAGTTACCTATCGCACTGATGCACAATATCCGATTTTCCTTTCGTAACATTATCAAAGATGGCATTAGAAAGCAGATCCAAATTTCATCTAACAGGGTTCATCAAATGCCTGAATAGAAGTCCAGCTATAAGTTAAGAGCATCATATGCAATAAGTTCCTTGAAACTAACACTACTGAATGAATTCTGTATCTAACTAGAACAAATAATCCAATTCAAACATAACAAACAATTGAGAGTTCAATTTGAAATGTTAACAATTTTATGAAAAGGTACATTGCTACTCACTGTAAAGATGACACAGTTACAGACAAGCAAAATGAAAAGAAAATGGCCATGTGGCATGAGGTGTCCTTGCTTGTATGTATGCGTGTGTGTAATCATTTCTGAAAAAGTTTTCAATGTCTGTAAGTCTTTTCGTTGTGCACGTCTGCAACACAAAGTGACATCTTTACAGTGAGCAGCAATCTATCCTTTTAATAATACAAATCAAACATAAATTATTTAAGAAGTAAAGGTAACTACAAACCAAGTAAAACTGGCCTTGAGTCATTGAAAGGAACATAAAAAAAGACTGAAAACTTTGCTAACATTTGTAAATACCCCTTTTCTGTGTTTTAGAAAACAAACAAACAAACAAACAAACAAACAAACACACACACACACACACACACGCCTATATAATTATATAGTGCTGGTTGACTACTAATTCAAATATAGAAGGAAATAAAAGTGAAATCACACACAAAAGATTTTTACTATGTGCAGAAATTACATAAAGAAAGACATTTAAATAAGAACAAAAACTATTTTTCTTGACTTTACATTTGTGCCCAATTTACTGAAATCAGTAAGGCAGAAACAATATTTAGTGCTTTTTTTCCTTGTCTCATACTGACGTGCAATGCTTGAGTGGGATATTTCTCAGGGCTTCTAAAATTAAAAATGGGTACTGGCCTATTATATATGTATCTCTTATACAACACACAACCTTGGCTGAAATTCTTAAAGCATCTACGTATGAGCACTGGGGTGGTTTGAATCCACTGCTAAAGTGATGGACATATAAGAATGGGATTCTGAGTGTTGTATAGTAGCAAGTACAAGGCGCGTCCCAATGGTAAGTTTCCCTATCTTTCTTTCTATTCAAAGACAACTTAGTTACATGATAAACTTTGTTGGCAACAGCTACAGAAATGTTTGAGATATTTTTTGATGTATTCACCAAATTAATTGAGACTCTGTCATATCGTGGGATCAACTTTTGTATTCCTGTGTTATAGAAGGCTGCCACTTGTGAAGGGAACCAGTGTTTGACAGTCGTGTTCAGCTCTTTGTCACTGTCGAAACATTTGCTGGAGGACAGGAATTTCTTGAGGTGCAAGAAAGGATGGAAATTGCTGTAAGAAAGATCAGGACTGTATGCTGGACGATCAAACACTCCCACCTGAACTTTTGCAAAACAGTTGCTGTGCACCGAGATGCATGGGGACGAGCACTGTCACAGAACAGCACAACACCCGCAGTAGGCATTCCACACCACTTGTTCTGAACGGTTTGTCACAGTTTCCACATTGTTTCACAGTAACAGTGAGCATTCACTGTTTCACATCTGAGCTGGAAGTCAATGAGCAGAATGTCCTTCCTGTCCCACAACACTCTGCACACCACATTCTGCACTGACACAGTCAGTCGGGATTTCGTCTTGACCAGAGATCCACTGTGATGCCAATGCATTGACTGCTGCTTGGTTTCCGGAGTCACGGCAGAAATCCCCATCTCATAACCCGAGATGATCCTGTCAAGGAACTCATCACCATCATGGTGATACTGCTTCTGACCTGTCCGTGTCGCTCCAAAGCATTTCGTTTTGTGTCCTATGGTGTCACACATCTTAGCACCCACCTGACACACAATTTCTTGAATAGCAGTTGTCCTTGTTACTCTCCGCAAATGCTTTTTGAAGCCAACCTTCATAGGTTTGAAATATTTATCAGGCACTATTTGCAATCTAGTTACAGTTAAACAGAAAGAAACTGAATCAGTCTCAACATTCTGGTAGTCACAGTGTCCTAACAGGAGCAAACAAATTTATCTTGTCATAGAACTATAAAACAGCACAAGTCTCACATCCCCCCCCTCCCCCCCCCCCAATCTTTCTATATACCTTCTAATGTCAGGAAATATGTTCATCAGTATCGCCACTTTTGTGACAGGTGAGACACGAACTGCATCTACGAAATGCGTGAATTCTGTTACTTAACAAAAAAATTTAATTTTCTTTTAACTATCCATTAATATCTCAATTCAGAACCACTCTAACTTATTACATTATTTAAAAATAGATAATGTTCTCTCTAAAACTCTCCATATATCTGTGAGAGATGTCACTAAGGTTGTTTTGATTATGCTGCGGAAGTTTCACTGGGAAGCCCTTAAACAAACGCCATACAGTTTCGATCTGTACCCTGGTGGTTTCTGTGTTTTTGGTGTCCTGAAGAAAAAAATTCATGACCTTCGATTTGCTTCAGGTGAAGGGGTGCACACCTACCATCATAGTTCCATAGGCAAATGCAAATGTTCATCCATGAAAGCATTGACAGCCTCATCTCTCAGTGGGATAAATGTATTATCAGTTTTGGAAATTATTTTTGATGTAATAAACAGTTTACTTACTTTTTCCATCTGTCTTTTTTCCCCATTTGAATTCCCCTTATTGACTGGTAAATTCTACGAATTAAAAAGGAAAGACAGGAAATCTACATGTGAAACCAAACAAAGTGCTACGGACACTCAGAAGAAACGTAAATAGCAACAGAAGGAAAATAAATCTCCAAAGACAAGAAATGTTGTTGTTGTGGTCTTCAGTCCTGAGACTGGTTTGATGCAGCTCTCCATGCCACTCTATCCTGTGCAAGCCTCTTCATCTCCCAGTACCTACTGCAACCTACATCCTTTTGAATCTGCTTAGTGTATTCATCTCTTGGTCTCCCTCTACGATTTTTACCCTCCAATACTAAATTGGTGATCCCTTGATGCCTCAGAAAGTGTCCTACCAACCGATCCCTTCTTCTCGTCAAGTTGTGCCACAAACTTCTCTTCTCCCCAATCCTATTCAGTACCTCCTCATTAGTTATGTGATCTACCCATCTAATCTTCAGCATTCTTCTGTAGCACCACATTTCAAAAGCTTCTATTCTCTTCTTGTCCAAACTATTTATCGTCCATGTTTCACTTCCACACATGGCTACACTCCATACAAATACTTTCAGAAATGACTTCCTGACACTTAAATCTATACTCGATGTTAACAAATTTCTCTTCTTCAGAAACGCTTTCCTTGCCATTGCCAGTCTACATTTTATATCCTCTCTACTTCGACCATCATCAGTTATTTTGCTCCCCAAATAGCAAAACTCCTTTACTACTTTGAGTGTCTCATTTCCCAATGTAATTCCCTCAGCATCACCCAACTTATTCGACTACATTCCATTATCATCATTTTGCTTTTGTTGATGTTCATCTTATATCCTCCTTTCAAGACGCTGTCCATTCCATTCAACTGCTCTTCCAAGGCCTTTGCTGTCTCTGACAGAATTACGATGTCATCGGCGAACCTCAAAGTTTTTATTTCTTCTCCATGGATTTTAATACCTACTCCAAATTTTTCTTTTGTTTCCTTTACTGCTTGCTCAATATACAGATTGAATAACATCGGGGAGAGGCTACAACCCTGTCTTACTCCCTTCCCAACCACTGCTGCCCTTTCATGTCCCTCGACTCTTATAACTGCCATCTGGTTTCTGTACAAATTGTAAATAGCCATTCGCTCCCTGTATTTTACCCCTGCCACCTTTAGAATTTGAAAGAGAGTATTCCAGTCAACATTGTCAAAAGCTTTCTCTAAGTCTACAAATGCTAGAAACGTAGATTTGCCTTTCCTTAATCTTTCTTCTAAGATAAGTCGTAAGGTCAGTATTGCCTCACGTGTTCCAGTATTTCTACGGAATCCAAACTGATCTTCCCTGAGGTCGGCTTCTACCAGTTTTTCCATTCTTCTGTAAAGAATTCGTGTTAGTATTTTGCAGCTGTGGCTTATTAAACTGATTGTTCGGTAATTTTCACATCTGTCAACACCTGCTTTCTTTGGGATTGGAATTATTATATTCTTCTTGAAGTCTGAGGGTATTTCGCCGTCTCATACATCTTGCTCACCAAATGGTAGAGTTTTGTCGGGACTGGCTCTCCCAAGGCCGTCAGTAGTTCTAATGGAATGTTGTCTACTCCGGGGGCCTTGTTTCGACTCACGTCTTTCAGTGCTCTGTCAAACCCTTCACGCAGTATCGTATCTCCCATTTCATCTTCATCTACATCCTCTTCCATTTCCATAATATTGTCCTCAAGTACATCGCCCTTGTATAGACCCTCTATATACTCCTCCCACCTTTCTGCTTACCCTTCTTTGCTTAGAACTGGGCTTCCATCTGAGCTCTTGATATTAATACAAGTGGCTCTCTTTTCTCCAAAGGCCTCTTTAATTTTCCTGTAGGCAGTATCTATCTTACCCCTTGTGAGATAAGCCTCTACATCCTTACAATTGTCCTCTAGCCATCCCTGCTTAGCCATTTTGCACTTCCTGTTGATCTCATTTTTG
The DNA here is from genome assembly GCF_023897955.1 of Schistocerca gregaria. NCBI lineage: Eukaryota > Metazoa > Arthropoda > Insecta > Orthoptera > Acrididae > Schistocerca > Schistocerca gregaria. The sequence continues at coordinate 309,982,702 of NC_064923.1, read as the reverse complement.
AGACGTTTGTATTCCTTTTTGCCTGCTTCATTTACTGCATTTTTATATTTTCTCCTTTCATCAATTAAATACAATATTTCTTCTGTTACCCAAGGATTTCTGCTAGCCCTCGTCTTTTTATCTACTTGATCCTCTACTGCCTTCACTACCTCATCCCTCAGAGCTACCCATTCTTCTTCTACTGTATTTCTTTCCTCCATTACTGTCAATTGTTCCATTATGCTCTCGCTGAAACTCTGTACAACCTCTGGTTCTTTCAGTTTATCCAGGTCCCATCTCCTTAAATTCCCACATTTTTGCAATTTCTTCAGTTTTAATCTACAGGTCATAACCAATAGATTGTGGTCAGAGTCCACATCTGCCCCTGGAAATGTCTTACAATTTAAAACCTGGTTCCTAAATCTCTGTCTTACCATTATATGATCTATCTGATACCTTTTAGTATCTCCAGGGTTCTTCCATGTATACAACCTTCTTTCATGGTTCTTAAACCAAGTGTTACCTATGATTAAGTTGTGCTCTGTGTAAAATTCTACCAGGCGGCTTCCTCTTTCATTTCTCTCCCCCAATCCATATTCACCTACTACATTTCCTTCTCTCCCTTTTCCTACACTCGAATTCCAGTCACCCATGACTATTAAATATTCGTCACCCTTCACTATCTGAATAATTTCTTTTATTTCATCATAAATTTCTTTGTCATCTGCAGAGCTAGTTGGCATATAAACTTGTACTACTGTAGTAGGTGTGGGCTTCATATCTATCTTGGCCACAATAATGTATTCACTATGCTGTTTGTAGTAGCTTACCCACATTCCTATTTTCCTATTCATTATTAAACCTACTCCTGCATCACCCCTATTTGATTGTGTGTTTATAACCCTGTAGTCACCTGACCAGAAGTCTTGTTCCTCCTGCCACCGAACTTCACTAATTCCCACTATATCTAACTTTAACCTATCCATTTCCCTTTTTAAATTTTTTAACCTACCTGCCCGATTAAGTGATCTGACATTCCACGATCCGATCCGTAGAACGCCAGTTTTCTTTCTCCTGATAACGACATCCTCTTAAGTAGTCCCCATCCGGTGATTCGAATGGGGGACTATTTTACCTCCGGAATATTTTACCCTAGAGGACACCATCATCATTTAATCATACAGTAAAGCTGCATGCCCTCGGGAAAAATTACGCCCGTTGTTTCCCCTTGCTTTCAGCCATTCGCAGTACCAGCACAGAAAGGCCATTTTGGTTAGTGTTACAAGGCCAGGTCAGTCAATCATCCAGACTGTTGCCCTTGCAACTACTGAAAAGGCTGCTGCCCCTCTTTAGGAACCACACATTTGTCTGGCCTCTCAACAGATACCCCTCCTTTGTGGTTGCACCTACGGTACGGCCATCTGTATCGCTGAGGCACGCAAGCCTCCCCACCAACGGCAAGGTCCATTGTTCATGGAAGGAAGAACAAGAAATATGTTTGTTTATCTCTGTCTTCAGCATGGCACTTTAATATGCAAAAATAGCTGTGAGAACGAAACAACTGGTGCAAAGAAGAGATACAAATCAATGAGGTGATAACTATTACTGTCAAACAGTGTTTTCTTTACACTTTACCATGTATTTTGTAAAGAAAGAAGACTGAATTGCCTTTATTCTGTCCAAGATACCTTCATTTACTACTTGGTTTTATTTGAACTTAAACTAAAAATGTATATCGCAGAGACTTTGTGACAAATGTTATTGGCCAGGAGAGAGAATTAATGGAGTGTTAAGTAGACGATATCATGATTACGGAAATACAAGCAACACAGTACCTATAAGAACGCTCCATCACTGGGACTGAAACTAAAAAACAGAGAATTTTCATCATTAAAACTTATGGCAAACTTTTAGTACCACTAGCAGAATTCGTCAATCTCTTTATTTATCATTGCAAACTGGAAGAGTATGGAAGCAATCTGGAACGCAATATACAATAAGAATATCAGGACCATCAACCTCCAAATCATATGGATTCATTACCTAATCTTATATTATATATATATATATATATATATATATATATATATATATATATATATATATATATATATATATATATATATATATAAAAAAAAAACAGCATTAATTCTTTGCAATGTGTTACTCTTCACAATCTGTTAATTACATGGCACATTAATTTTGTGTGGTCTTGTTCTAGACCCATGGAAATGAGTACTAGTAAGTGCACGCAATTTTTAAAGTTTTATAACTCCTTTATTAAAATATACTTACTTCACAAACAGTTATAACACATTAGTCATATTTTTTCTCATAAAATAATTTCCCCTCATCCTGACTTCTCCATCACAACTGTGGGCATGAATAGTACATATGAAAATTCATTTATTTTCCAAATTTTGAGGGCACAAGTGACTACATTATACCTGCTACAAATAGTTTTTATTATTTTTTTACATAGCGATAAATAACTCAACACATAAATGTGGTAATATCAACAAAGGTCTCTGACCAGCTGTAGATTGCCAACAGCATGATGAGAACAAACTGCAGCACCCTTAACTAATAGAAGCCATGCAAGAAAATTTGGTATGCTCATTTTTTTCCATAGTAAATATTGTGATTTTACTGTTCTTCCTCCTTGAAACTGTACAAATTCCTGAAGTCTCTTCATAAGCTTTATATGTACCTTTATTAGCGCATATGCAATTTAAATTTAAGAAAACACACGGATATATGGAGATATAAAGATGTAGTGTAACATTTATACTCACAATCATGTCTTAGATATATGGACAGTTTTAAAGAGCATTTATCTATTTTTAAATAATGTGATAAGCTGATGCATTTCTGAACTGAAACACCAATAGATAGCTAAAAGAAAATTTACATTACTCCGCAATAATAAATTTACACAGCTGGTCATACTGTACCTTGTAGTTGTAATCTGATTCTTACACCCATGATAATGTACCTTTCACAAAAGTGACGACACTGATTAACATACCTTCTAACAGGGGAATGTAAATGGGAGGGCATAGCTAGACTTTATATCCTCTAGTTTTCTGAGAAAATAAATGAGTTTGGATCTGTTAGAACAGTCTGTGACTAACAGGATGTTAAATGACTGACTGAATTTCTTTCTGTTTAAATGTTGCTACTGATTGTTGAGACACTCTCAGAAATTGACCGAAATAATCACAATCATTATTAGCATATGGCTACTTGTATTATATACAAGTAGAAAGAGCAAATGTAGGCAGTCCTTAATAATTATGTTTCACTTGGCTGTCTTAAAGCTACATACATATCTCAGTCCTCTTTGCTATGCGTTTGCTACTTTCATTATTTTGGCAAAAATTCTCTATGAGAACTACTGACACAAAAACTTTATTAAATGAGTAACTACTCTGCTGGCAAGTGGACATCTCGATGGTCAAAATAATGAAGGTAACCCAAAGAGTTAGATCCTTCAGACTGATTTTTATTTTCGGATACAATCACAATTATGTTTCCAGACTACTGGTTTTGACCATCTCAAACGACCATTCATGTCCTCCACAGCAAAACTACGCTTTCTCACTCAACGCATTGCCCTTTGCTGCACATGTAGTTGAGGACGGTCATTTGAAGTCACTTATTTGGAAACATAATTGTGTTTGTATAAGAAAATAAAAATAGTTCTTAACAACAGAAATAATGGCCACCTCCAGTTTAAAAGAAATATCCTACTTTTTAAAAGGTAATAAATTGTGCTTTTTTTCATTGATTTTTTGATTTGTATGTTTATTATGGTGCACTAAGCAGTGGCAAACCCATTGGCCAATACGAGAGTACAAACCTGCACAGGTGGGAGAGGAGGGCGGGGGGGGGGGGGGGGGGGGGGGGTGCACAAAGACAGCTGTGCATGAGATTTTCTGACAGAAAACAAGGCATTGTTCCCAAGCTGGGATTAGCTCAGAGCCACTGTGCAAGTGTCACAGCATACAAAATAGATGGCGGCAGTCCTTAGTCTCAGTGACTGGCAGACATTGAGACTATGAAAAATCCACATCTACAGGATGGGAGGAGATAAACTGGTGGTTTGGCATGATGACTGGGAAAACCAGTGAGTTACAGGCATTGGCGTGAGATATAGGTGGGGTACCCAGCACAGCTCAACTGAATGGCCAGTACAGACGATAAGCAAACCTAATATCAATAAAAATCATTCCAAGTATTTACTGAAAAGAAAAGAGCATTGTTACAAAGAGAAAAATAAGACAATGCATGTTTGAAATTGCACCCTCAATCAAGCAAATAGCTTTTAAGTTATACACTCCTCCCACGTCTCTACCTGTATACAAGACTATTTCATTTTCTCTCTCTCTCTCTCTCTCTCTCTCTCTTTCTCTCTCTCTCTCTCTCTCTCTCTCTCACTCTCACACACACACACACACAAAATCATTTCATAGGTTGGCAACACTCACAATGTGGATGAAAACAAACTAATTGACACAAACATTATGGCAGTAAAGAAAGTCAATTGTAGATAGTGCAGCACAGGAAATATTGAAGAATGCCAAAAACTATCAAGTGCAGATGTGAAATGAAGCCTGTCGACACCAACCACTGCTAGCAAGAAGGAAATGAGCAGATTATATAAAGTAACACCATAAGTAACTTGCAGACCAACTTTATAAAGAAAACACTGTAGTTAACATAAGACAATAAAAAAATTGTGCAAATGTGTGTATCCAATTTACAGAATAACCACAGAAGATGCTTTGTAAATAAAAGCAAAATGCATTTGGTGTAATTCTTTTTAATTAGACTGCAGTCCACTCAAGACAGATAATCTATAGTAACAGAAATAGTAGCTTTTTTTTGTAAACATGATGTATTTTGAATTCTGGCCAGATTTTGCATTCTGTACATGAATTTTTTCCAAAATAGTTAATAAAACAAGGAATGTTGTGGCATCATAGTAAAGTACACTTAGATATGTACATATAAATATATTTAATTTTGTTTTTATTTATTAAGAACAAAACAGCTTGTAGTGGCATTTACACCAACAAAATGTCAATTATTGGATGAACTAATTAACTTAGTAGAAAACAAGAGGACAGCAGTGGAATGTGGAAGAAATTTTCATGCTAAATGACAAATCAGACGTATGTATAGTACAGAATTAATAGTTTTTAATTCTGTACTCGAAGACTGAAATGTGTGAACTTGAGTCATGCAAGTGCTTAAATAGCCAGCAGCCTGTTTGTGCGGGATCTTTTATTAGTCAGACATTTCCCAGAGACAGAGCGATTAATATGTATGTTGGTTGGTTGGCTGGCTGATCTGGGGGGAGGGGACTGAAAAGCAAGGTTATCGGTCCCACAATCTAGAATAGCAGAAAGCAAGGGAGAAACAACACAAACAGCACAGGCCAGTCAATGTGCAAACAAAGAGGGAAAAAGAATGTCAGGGCAGCAAGAAGAGGAAAGGACAGAAAGGGGGTGTGGGTGGAAACGGGGAGAGCACGGGTGCCTCAGAAACACTAAGCACAGTCAGGCACTAGCTGTCCCGACAACTACACCATACCATTATCATGGTGCAATGGAGACGACATCGTGGGGAGAAGATACAAGAAAAAAGAGAAACAAAACAGCACAACAGGCCACACAGAGAAAGGAGGGGTGTGAAGGCAAAGTCAAAGCCTCCATAACCAACACCTATTCTAACTGAGGGCCTAATTCCAGAGGAAGATTCAAGGATATACACCTAAGAGTACAAACCATTTTCCAAAGAAAACCGTGAACAGACATAATGACACAAGGGTCTTCTGATAAAACACCTGAGAGAAGGAAGGTGGGATGGCATATTTAGTGCGAAGGGTAAAAAAGCAGGGGAAGTCGTGCAAAATATGGATCACCGTTAGTGGAGCACAGCTACTACAAGGGGAGGGGAGGGGTTATTGTGGAGTAAAAAACCTTGAGTCAACCTAGTATGGCCAATACGAAGAGAGAAAAGGATGGTAAATTCCCGCCATGAGATGCAGAGGTAAGAATGCCACAGTGTGGAAGACTCCATGATGGCACTAAGTTTATTGGACAACGTGGATGGTCTCCCAAGACTCACCCTGCGACTTTACGCAGAGGGATTTGATGTCAAGCCATAAATCTATCCCTAGAGGGGTCACAGAGAATAGGGAGTATTATTTGTTATTCTGTAACCAAAAGAAAAGTGACAAGTAGAAATCTGCAAGGAAATTTCAGAAAGATGATTTCTCTGAGCAATAACTGAAAAATATTGGCAGGTATGAGACAGATGGTGTACTTCAAGACGTTTCCTATGGTATAGTTCTTCAGTTTTTCCGTGCTGACATCAACTCTTACTTGTTTATTATGTTTACACGATTCATCTTGACAATTTTTAATAGAACAGCTTAGAGAATCTATTTGCCACTAACTTCTATTATTTGAGCTCATTCCTTTTGTTAGCAAGTTAACTATTTATAAACTTACACTAAATCAATAACACATGACAATATGGAGAAAGCTGAAGAGATACACCACAGCAAACCATCAATATTACTTCAACTCTCTTCCATCTGCTACTTTTGCCAGTTATTTCCGAAGGAACAAATGTTTCTGTATGTTGATCACAGATTTCTCTAATGCTTTTCCTATTGTTACACAAACTATACTACTATATAAGACAAGTCACTGCTTAATGATGTTACCAAAAATCTTCAAGTGTACAATTTGCTTCAAAGTTTTACATGATACTCTAATGAGCCCTCCCTCCCATGAACCACGGAACTTGCCATTGGTGGGGAGGCTTGCGTGTCTCAGCCACACAGATAGCCGTACCATAAGAGCAACCACAACAGAGAGGTATCTGCCGAGAGGCCAGACAAATATGTGGTTCTTGAAGCAGGACAGCAACCTTTCAATAGTTGCAGGGGCAGCAGTATGGATGACTGACTGATCTGTAACATTAACCGAAATGGCCCTGATATGTTGGTATGCGAACGACTGAAATCAAGGGGAAACTACAGCCATAATTTTTCCCCGAGGGCATGCAGCATTACTATATGGTTAAATGATGATGGTGCTCTCTTGGGTAAAATATTCCGGGGGTAAAATAGTCCCCCATTCAGATCTCTGGGCAGGGACTACTCAGGGCATCATTATCACGAGAAACAAAACTGACATTCTACGGATCGGAGTGTGGTATGTCAGATCCCTTAATAGGGCACGTGCGACAAAAAAATATATATAAGGGAAATGGATAGGTTAAAGTTAGATATAGTGGGAATTAGTCAAGTTTGGTGGCATGAGGAACAACACCTTTGGTCAGGTGAATATAGGGTTATAAATACAAAATCAAATAGGGGTAAGTAACGTAGGAGTACGCTTAATAATGAAAAAAACAATAGGAGTGCGGGTAAGCTACTACAAACAGCATAGTGAACGCATTATTGTAGCAAAGACAGACTCGAAGCCCACACCTACCACTGTAGTACAAGTTTGTGAGGCAACAAGCTCCGCAGATGAAGAGAGTGAAGAAATGTATGATAAAAGAGATTACTTAGATAGAGAAGGGAGACGAAAATTTAATAGTCATGGGGGACTGGAATTCAACAGTACGAAAAGGAAGAGAAAGAAAAGTAATAGGTGAATATGGAATGGGGTAAGGAATGAAAGAGTAAGCCACCTGGTAGAATTTTGCACAGAGCATAACTTAATCATAGCTAACACTTGGTTTAAGAATGATGAAAGAAGGTTGTACATGTGGAAGAGGCCTGGAGACACTGAAAGGTTTCAGATAGATTATAATGATAAGACAGAGATTTAGGAACCAGATTTTAAATTGTAAGACATTTCCAGGGGCAGATGTGGACTCTGACCACAATTTATTGGTTATGAACTGCAGATTACCAACTGAAGAAACTACAAAAAGGTGTGAATTTAAGGAGATGAGACCTGGAAAAACTGAAAGAACCAGAGGCTGTAGAGAGTTTAAGACAGAGCATTAGGGAATGATTGACACAAATGGGGGGAAAGAAATACAGAAGAAGAAGCTGAAGAAGAAGAAGAATGGGTAGCTTTGAGAAATGAAATAGTGAAGGCAGCATGAGAATCAAGTAGGTAAAAGGATGACAGCTAGTAGAAATCCTTAGCTAACAGAAGTGAATGTAATTGATAAAAAGAGAAAATATAAAAATGCATTAAATCAAGCAGACAAAAAGGAAAAAAAAGTCTCAAAAACGAGATAGAGAGTAAGTGCAAAATGGCTAAGCAGGGATGGCTACAGGACAAATGTAAGAATGTAGAAGCACGTGTCACATTTATCACTATGGAGAAGATAGATACTGCATACAGGAAAATTAAAGAGACCTTTGGAGAAAAGAGAACCACTTGTATGAATATCAAGACTCAGATGGAAAACCATTTCCAAGCAAAGAACGGAAAGCAGAGAGGTGGAAGGAGTATACAGAGGTCTAAACAATGGCGATGTAGTTGAGGGCAATATTATTGAAATGGAAGATGACATAGATGTATATGAGATGGGAGATACGATAGTGCGTGAATAATTTGACAGACCACTGAAAGACCTAAGTTAAAACAAAGCCCAGGACTAGACAACATTCCATTAGAACTAATGGAAGCCTTGGTAGGGCCAGCCCTGAGAAATATTTACCATTTGGTGAGCAAGATATACACTCCTGGAAATTGAAATAAGAACACCGTGAATTCATTGTCCCAGGAAGGGAAACTTTATTGACACATTCCTGGGGTCAGATACATCACATGATCACACTGACAGAACCACAGGCACATAGACACAGGCAACAGAGCATGCACAATGTCGGCACTAGTACAGTGTATATCCACCTTTCGCAGCAATGCAGGCTGCTATTCTCCCATGGAGACGATCGTAGAGATGCTGGATGTAGTCCTGTGGAACAGCTTGCCATGCCATTTCCACCTGGCGTCTCAGTTGGACCAGCGTTCGTGCTGGACGTGCAGACCGCGTGAGACGACGCTTCATCCAGTCCCAAACATGCTCAATGGGGGACAGATCCGGAGATCTTGCTGGCCAGGGTAGTTGACTTACACCTTCTAGAGCACGTTGGGTGGCATGGGATACATGCGGACGTGCATTTTCCTGTTGGAACAGCAAGTTCCCTTGCCGGTCTAGGAATGGTAGAACGATGGGTTCGATGACGGTTTGGATGTAACGTGCACTATTCAGTGTCCCCTCGACGATCACCAGAGGTGTACGGCCAGTGTAGGAGATCGCTCCCCACACCATGATGCCGGGTGTTGGCCCTGTGTGCCTCGGTCGTATGCAGTCCTGATTGTGGCGCTCATGTGCACGGCGCCAAACAAGCGTACGACCACCATTGGCACCAAGGCAGAAGCGACTCTCATCGCTGAAGACGACACGTCTCCATTCGTCCCTCCATTCACACCTGTCGTGACACCACTGGAGGCGGGCTGCACGATGTTGGGGCGTGAGCTGAAGACGGCCTAACGGTGTGCGGGACCGTAGCCCAGCTTCATGGAGACGGTTGCGAATGGTCCTCGCCGATACCCCAGGAGCAACAGTGTCCCTAATTTGCTGGGAAGTGGCGGTGCGGTCCCCTAAGGCGCTGCGTAGGATCCTACGGTCTTGGCGTGCATCCGTGCGTCGCTGCGGTCCGGTCCCAGTCGATGGGCACGTGCACCTTCCGCCGACCACTGGCGACAACATCGATGTACTGTGGAGACCTCACGCCCCACGTGTTGAGCAATTCGGCTGTACGTCCACCCGGCCTCCCGCGTGCCCACTATACGCCCTCGCTCAAAGTCCGTCAACTGCACATACGGTTCACATCCACGCTGTCGCGGCATGCTACCAGTGTTAAAGACTGCGATGGAGCTCCGTATGCCACGGCAAACTGGCTGACACTGACGGCAGCGGTGCACAAATGCTGCGCAGCTAGCGCCATTTGACGGCCAACACCGCGGTTCCTGGTGTGTCCACTGTGCCGTGCGTGTGATCATTGCTTGTACAGCCCTCTCGCAGTGTCCAGAGCAAGTATGGTGGGTCTGACACACCGGTGTCAATGTGTTCTTTTTTCCATTTCCAGGAGTGTACGAGACAGGCAAAATACCCTCAGACTTCAAGAAGAATATAATAATTCCAATCCCAAAGAAAGCAGGTGTTGACAGGAGTGAAAATTACAGACCCATCAGTTTAATAAGTCATGGTTGGAAAATACTAACACGAATTCTTTACAGAGAAATGGAAAAATTGGCAGAAGCCAAACTTGGAGAAGATCAGTTTGGATTCCGTAGAAACGTTGGAACACATGAAGCAATACTGACCCTACGACTTAGCTTAGAAGATGATAGGTTAAGGAAAGGCAAATTATGTTTCTAGCAATCTGTATATTGAGCAACCAGTAAAATAAACTAAAGAAAAACTTGGAGTAGGAACTAAAATTATGGTGAAGAAAAAAAAAACTTTGCAGTTTTCCAATAACATTGTAATTCTGTCAGAGGCAGCATAGGACCTGGAAGAGCAGTTGAACAAAATGGACAGTTTCTTGAATGGAGGATATAAGATAAACATCAATAAAAGCAAAACAAGGATAATGAAATTTAGTCAAATTAAATCTGAAGGGTATTAGATTAGGAAATGAGACACCTAAAGTAGAAGATGAATTTTGCTATTTGGCGAGTAAAATAACATGATGGTCGAACTAGACAGGATATAAAATGTAGACTGGAAATGGAAAGGAAAGTGTTTCTGAATAAGAGAAATTTGTTAAAATCGAATGTAGATTTAAGTGTCACAATGACTTTTCTGATAGTATTTGTATGGAGTTTAGCCATGTATGGAAGTGAAACATGGACAATCAATAGTTTGGACAAGAAGAGTATGGAAGCTTTCGAAAAGTGGTGCTACAGGAGAATGCTTTAGATTACATGGGTTAATCATGTAACTAATGAGGAGGCACTGAATAGAAATGGGGAGAAGAGGAATTTGTTGCACAACTTGACTGGAAGAAGGGATTGGTTGGTAGGACACCTTCTGAGGCATCAAGAGATCACCAATTTAGTACTGGAGGGAAGCATGGAGGGTAAAAATCGCAGATGGAGCCCAAGACGTGAATACAGGAAGTAGATTCAGAGGGATGTAGGTGGTTGTAGTTACTCAGAGATGAAGAGGCTTGCACAGCATACAGTAGCATGGAGACCTGCATCAAAAGTATCTCTGTACTGATGATCACAACAACACTAATGAGCTTTAGCGTGGACATAGGTTATATAATCTTTTAACGTATATTGCACACTGCTAAGATGCAGCTGACACTTGCTAAGGAACAACCAACAGTTCTATGGAACAACCGACTAATGACAGTACAAGAAAATTTAGTGTGTGTGTGTGTTAACTGCATCAGAGTGGGGTTTGATGAAGGTTGTTGTGGAACCTATTAATGCAACATTTCACGTGGTACAGCATATCTGCCAGACACCATCTGAGTGCTTACGATGGTGGATGAGCAGTTGGTGAGTTGAAGTGAGTCAAAGTGTCACTACACTGCCCAGACTAATGGGTGTGTCCTACAATGTCATAACATGATTAAAAAAGGCCACTGAAGACGGAAATGCTATGCAAAAGCATGCTGGTGGCTACAGACAGACCACCACACTGCAAGGGGGTCGATATGAAGCCCTTGTGGGGAAAAGAACAGACGTTTCACTCCCAGCCAGACCATTGCAGACCCTTCAACCACTACTGGTATAAGTGACTCTGATAGATCTATTTTGGAGTGACTAAATCAGGCTGTTTTGTATGCTCAGAAACCTGTGAAATTCATCTGCTTCAACCACACCATCATCAAGAAAGAGTTTGTTTGTAGTGAGCATGCTGGTTGGGTCAACACCCGTGGTCCACAGTGATGTTCTCTGACTCTTCCTGCTTTACTGTGGAAAGTGATTTTGGCCACCAGTTAGTGTGGAGAGAAAGGAGGCACATGTTACATACCAAAGAATGTTCATGAATGTCGTCATTATAGCATAGCATTAAAAGTTTGAAAAGGTATTATGCACAATAGCAAAACAATGCTGCATATCTTTGCAGGAGGTACATTACAGAACAGCAGTACTGCAGGGAGATTATTCTGGATCATGTTCATCCATTTAGAACTGCAGTGGGTTCCAACTTTCTTTGTGGATGACAATGCCCACTCACACAGGTCTGCTGGGGTTTCCGCCACACTGGAGAGTAAAGATATTGAATGTACTTGAATGTATGGAATGGCCTGCATACATCCTGGATCTAATCCATTTAGAGCCTAGGATGCTCTTAGCAGATGTGTTCCCCAATGAGCAACCTATCTCCTAAGCATGCAAGAACTGAAAAACCGTCCAGACAGGGGTGGTATAATATCCTTAACGACTCCTGAACAGTTTGCTAACCAGCAAAAATAACAGGCGCAAGATGTGCATTAGTGACGAAGCAGGGCATAGTCCTTACTTAGAGTCTGCTATCAACCTTTAACTGGGAGTCTGTTAATCAACTTTCAAGTGGTGAAATAGGTACCATTTTTTGTTATAAATATACCACTCCACCTCTGTTACATACATACTGTATCATGTCGTCCATCATTGCCTGTGATTATTCCTGTCCAACAATGTGTCTGTCCTTTAGTAATTGTCAAGCAAGGTATATATGAACATACATCAAAGGAAAAAAAATCTCAACACCAAAAAATAGTTAATGTAGAGTAAGGAAACTTTTGGAATATAGTTGTTTGGGTAACACATTTAAGTGATTAACATTGCAAGATCACAGGGTAATGTAAGTGCAAGATACCACTGCACATCTTATATGCTAGTACATTAATAAATGGTGTAACTGCCAGAATGTTGAATGCTATCATGTAAACATGCATGCATTTTGCAAAGGTGCTGGATGTCATTTTGTGGGATGGAGTTCCATGCCTGTTGTACTTGGGCAGTTAATGCTGTTTGTGGATGACAGTGGAATTGTCATCCAATACTGTCCCATATGCTGCTGCACTAGTATTAGTCCTAGTTGAAGGAAAGGGAAATTTTGTCAAAATTCAACAAAGGCACAGTAGGGCGATGAAATCTGGGGCTGCTGGCAGTGTGTGGTAACAGTCAACAGCCTGTGGGCTAGGCAAGGTAAATATAGTACTCGTGGGTGTAGAGCTGCGACAGGAGTATTGCACCGACAATTTGTTTTGAGTGGGGCAACAATGAGGCAGAAAACTGCAGAGTTGCTTTAAGTTATTGAGATGTAGGAGGCGGGGCACCAGGCCAGAGACAAGAGTGGCAATTTGTAAGTAGCTCGCATGTGGGAATTTATCCCTGCCATAGTTTCTGTCTCTCTCTTGGCACTACGTCAAAAGCGAGGGAAAAACTGATATAAATAGATGGACAGATTTCGCTTGGGATAGAGTGCACCAGGTCAGTCAAGCATCAGGAAACACCTGTGCTGGTCTTCACTTACAGGGGCCAGTCTGGCAGCAATGTTATAAGTATTCTGTATAAACCTCTATCCTGTTTTCTACGCACTTGTTCGGGCTATATTCCGCCTCTGAGGGCAACACCAGGGTGGGACAGAACGGCAACCTGGAACTCTGAGATCACACAATCTGCCTGAAAGAGGGCAGCGACAGTGGGCTGCAGCAGGTCCAGGAGGGACTTGGTACCGCTCCAGTCTATGGGACACATTTGCTTCCCACCTGAGGTACCAGAGTCCAGGCGAGGCGTATGCTGCGGGAGGAACAGCAGTGCTGCAACAGTGCCAGAGCAGCAGCGGGAGTTGCCATCCGGCAAGCACCACTAGCGGCAGGTTGCGGCACAGCATCCAGTGGCATCGGCATCGGCATACCAGGAGTCTACTGAGCTGGCTGGGCAAAGCGGGACAGTGCACGGGCGGCACGTCAACACTACGCTTCACCCATCGGGTACCGTAAATTATCAGAATAAACGAATGTTGCCGAATACCGCTGTATCACCCTGCTCTGCTGCTTGACGCTCCTGAACCTGCTTGACCTCCTGACAAAATATGGCACGGTGGGTCATGCTTCAGCTCTGCCATCTGGAGTCCTGGTTTTGACGCACCAAAACCGCAACAGTGCGTTCAATTGGAGGCAGATCTGGTGATCGAAAAGCCAAGGCACCATGTCAACACAGTGTAGGGCATGTTAGGTTACAACAGCCATATGTGGGCAAGTGTTATCCTGTTGGAAGACCACCCCTGAAATGGTAGCAACAGATCAAATTACCAGACTGACATACAATTTTGTAACCAGGGTGTGTGGCATAACCATGTGAGTGCTCCTGCTGTCATATGAAACCAAACCCCATACCATAACTTGAAAGGTAGGGCCAGTGCGTCTAGTACACATACAGATTGATTGCAGCCCCCCAACTGGTCAATAAATTGTGTTCAGAATAAAAATCTGCCCTGTAAATATCTTACAATTTAAAATCTGTTTCTGGACTCTATGTAAGCAATCTGAAATCTTTCAGTATCTCCAGACTTTTCCACATATACAAGTTTCTTTCATGGTCCTTAAATCACATGGTGGTCATGATTAAATTAAGCTCTGTAGAAAATTCTACCAGGTAGCTTCCTCATTCATTCGCTTTTTCTTGTCAGTATCACCTACTATTTTTCCTTCTCTTCCTTTTCCTATTATCAAATTGCAGTCCCGTATCGCAATTAAATTTTTGTCTCCCTTAACTATTTGAGTGATTTATTTTATGCCATTCTACATTTCTTCAATCTCTTCAGCATCTGGGAAGCTACAACTGTGGTAGGTGTGGGTTTTGTGCCTATCTTGGCTACAACAATGTTTTCACTATGCAGCTCATAGTGGCTGATCGACACTCCTATTTTCTTATTCTGTATTAAACCTACTCCTCCATTACTCCTATTCGAATTTTTATTTATAACCTTACATTCACCAGAAAAGAAATCTTGTTCCTCCTGCCACCAAACTTCACTAGTTCCCACACTACATCAAATTTCAACCTATTCATTTTCCTTTTCAATTGTCTAAGTTATCAGCCTGATTAAGAGATTTGACATTCCAGTCTCTGATATGTAAACTGCCAGCTTTGTTTCTCCTGATGACAACATGCTACTGAGTATTCCCCAACTGGAGATCCCAATGGGGGACTATTTTACCTCAAAATATTTTACTTGAAACGATGCCATCATCATTTAAACATACAGTTGAGTTGCATGCCTTCATGAAAATAACAGCTATAGTTTCCCCTTGCTTTCAGCTGTTTGCAGTACCAGCACAGCAAGGTTGTTTTGGTTGGTGTTATAAGGCCGTATCAGTCAATGAACCAGACTGTTGCCCCTGCAAGTACTGAAAAGGCTGCTGCCCCTCTTCAGGAACCACACATTTGCCCGACCTCTGAACAGACACCACTCTGTTGTGGTTGCGCCTATGGCGAGGCTATCTGTATCGCTGAGGCACGCAAGCCACCCCAGCAACGGCCAGGTCCACAGTTCACTGGGGAGGGGGCGCAGGGGAGGGGGGGGGGGGGGGGTGGATAAAGATGATTAAAGAATTCAATTATGAATGTTTTAGGCGAAATGCCTGTCTCCATAGTTGAGGTCACTAATGCATGCTGAGGTGTCATTCTAAAAAGAACTGTCAGTCACGTTGCACTGAATGCATGTAATGTCATGGCTCATGTTTGTAAGACACTGAAGTGTTTGCATATTGTATCTGATGGCTCAGTATAACTTAGTATGGGAAAAAGTGTTTTCTATTAATATACCCTAGGTGCAACCACAACGGAGGGGTATCCGTTGTGAGGCCAGACAAACGTGTGGTTCCTAAAGAGGGGCAGCAGCCTTTTCAGTAGTTGCAGGGGCAACAGTCTGGATGATTGACTGATCTGGCCTTGTAACACTAACCAAAACGGCCTTGCTGTGCTGGTACTGCGAATGGCTGAAAGCAAAAGGAAACTACGGCCGTAATTTTTCCTGAGGGCATGCACCTTTACTGTATGATTAAATGATGATGGCGTCCTCTTGGGTAAAATATTACGGAGGTAAAATATTACGGAGGTAAAATATTACGGAGGTAAAATATTACGGAGGTAAAATAGTCCCCCATTCGGATCTCCAGGCCGGGACTACTCAAGAGGATGTTGTTATCAGGAGAAAGAAAACTGGCGTTCTACGGATCGGAGCGTGGAATGTCAGATCCCTTAATCAGGCAGGTAGGTTAGAAAATTTAAAAAGGGCAATGGATAGGTTAAAGTTAGATATAGTGGGAAATAGTGAAGTTCGGTGGCAGGAGGAGCAAGACTTCTGGTCAGGCGAATACAGGGTTATAAATACAAAATCAAATAGGGGTAATGCAGGAGTAGGTTTAATAATGAATAGGAAAATAGGAATGTGGGTAAGCTACTACAAACAGCATAGTGAATACATTATTGTGGCCAAGATAGATACGAAGCCCACACCTACTACAGTAGTACAAGTTTACATGCCAACTAGCTCTGCAGATGGCAAAGAAATTGAAGAAATGTATGATCAAATAAAATAAATTATTCAGATAGTGAAGAGAGATGAAAATTTAATAGTCATGGGTGACTGGAATTCGAGTGTAGGAAAAGGGAGAGAAGGAAATGTAGTAGGTGAATATGGACTGCGGCAAAGAAATGAAAGAGGAAGCCGCCTGGTAGAATTTTGCACAGAGCACAACTTAATCATAGGTAACACTTGGTCTAAGAACCATGAAAGAAGGTTGTATACATGGAAGAACCCTGGAGATACTAAAAGGTATCAGATAGATCATATAATGGTAAGACAGAGATTTAGGAACAAGGTTTTAAATTGTAAGACATTTACAGGGGCAGATGTGGACTCTGACCACAATCTATTGGTTATGACCTGTAGATTAAAACTGAAGAAACTGCAAAAATGTGGGAATTTAAGGAGATGGGACCTGGATAAACTGAAAGAACCAGAGGTTGTACAGAGTTTCAGGGAGAGCATAATGGAATAATTGACAGTAATGGGGGAAAGAAATACAGTAGAAGAAGAATGGGTAGCTCTGAGGGATGAGGTAGTGAAGGCAGTAGAGGATCAAGTAGATAAAAAGACGAGGGCTAGCAGAAATCCTTGGGTAACAGAAGAAATATTGTATTTAATTGATGAAAGGAGAAAATATAAAAATGCAGTAAATGAAGCAGGCAAAAAGGAATACAAACGTCTCAAAAATGAGATCGACAGGAAGTGCAAAATGGCTAAGCAGGGATGGCTAGAGGACAAATGTAAGCATGTAAAGGCTTATCTCACTAGGGGTAAGATAGATATTGCCTACAGGAAAATTAAAGAGACCTTTGGAGATAAGAGAACCACTTGTATGAACATAAAGAGCTCAGATGGAAACCCAGTTCTAAGCAAAGAAAGGGAAAGCAGAAAGGTGGAAGGAGTATATAGAGGGTCTATACAAGGGCGATGTACTTGAGGACAATATAATGGAAATGGAAGAGGATGTAGATGAAGATGAAATGGGAGATACGATACTGCGTGAAGAGTTTGACAGAGCACTGAAAGACCTGAGTCGAAACAAGCCCCCGGAGGAGACAACATTCCATTAGAACTACTGACGGCCTTGGGAGAGCCAGTCCTGACAAAACTCTACCATTTGGTGAGCAAGATGTATGAAACAGGCAAAATATCCTCAGACTTCAAGAAGAATATAATAATTCCAATCCCAAAGAATGCAGGTGTTGACAGATGTGAAAATTACCGAACAATCAGTTTAATACGCCACAGCTGCAAAATACTAACACGAATTCTTTACAGACGAATGGAAAAACTAGTAGAAGCCGACCTCGGGGAAGATCAGTTTGGATTCCGTAGAAATACTGCAACACGTGATTCAATACTGACCTTACGACTTATCTTAGAAGAAAGATTAAGGAAAGGCAAACCTCCGTTTCTAGCATTTGGGGAGCAAAATAACTGATGATGATGATGATGATTGGAGTAGAGAGGATATAAAATGTAGACTGGCAATGGCAAGGAAAGTGTTTCTGAAGAAGAGAAATTTGTTAACATCGAGTATAGATTTAAGTGTCAGGAAGTCATTTGTATGGAGTGTAGCCATGTATGGAAGTGAAACATGGACGATAAATAGTTTGGACAAGAAGAGAATAGAAGCTTTCGAAATGTGGTGCTACAGAAGAATACTGAAGATTAGATGGGTAGATCACATAACTAATGAGGAAGTATTGAATAGGATTGGGGAGAAGAGAAGTTTGTGGCACAACTTGACGAGAAGAAGGGATCGGTTGGTAGGACACTTTCTGAGGCATCAAGGGATCACCAATTTAGTATTGGAGGTCAGCGTAGAGGGTTAAAATCGTAGAGGGAGACCAAGAGATGACTACACTAAGCAGATTCAGAAGGATGTGGGTTGCAGTGGGTACCGGGAGCTGAAGAAGCTTGCACAGGATAGAGTAGCATGGAGAGCTGCATCAAACCAGTCTCAGGACTGAAGACTACAACAACAAGAACAACATGCTATATTGAAAAAATAGATCATGTTAATCAGTTTCTGCAAAGAGAAGACCGTACAACTGATAAAGCTGTTCGAAACATTCAAGGCCTTTTGAACTTTCTGAAAATGTCCAGAGACTCTTGTACCTCTGAAACTATTTCTGAGGCCAAAGAGCTACCAGAAGATTATGAGGTGTATCAATGGTATTCTCAGAAAAATGGATCGAAAGAAAGAAAGAAAAAAAATGACCGATGAGCTTTGTGAGGATGAAGCATCCAAACATTTCGCAGGACGATTTCTTTAGTATGTCCCTGTTAGAAATAATTGACAGAGTCATGATGGAGCTGAGTACCTGGTTTACTGCACTAGAGAACATAAGTGCAAAACATAGTTTTCTGAGTGGTGTTCAAATTCAATAAATGTAAGTGGAAGACTTAAAGGCCAAAGCAACAGAAATGTCTGATACCTACAAAGAAGACCTAAACAAGGAAGAATTTATTTTTGAAATTGAAAGTTTCAAAAACCATGCCCTGGTAAAAGAGAGAGAGAGAGATGCAAAATGCCACTGCATCATCCACATTAAGTTTGATTTATAAAAATAAATTGGTAGATTACTGCAAGCTTAAGAATATGCCTTACCATACCAGTTTCCGTTTCCTCTGGAGAAAGAAGTTTCAGCAAGTTGAAACTAATTAAAAATCATTTGAGAAGCTTGACTGCTCAACAAAGATTAACATATATCAGTGTTATCTCCATAGAGAACAACGAGCTGCTTTCATAAACTATGATATCATAAATGTTATTGCAGTCAAAAAAAGGTCTGAAAGCAAAGTTTTAAATTGATTACTGTATGAGACTTATGGTATATTCTTGTATATTTTAAAATTGTTTATGTTTGTTTTCTTTAACCTTAATTAGTTTAACAAAATAAGTTAATATTATCAGATATTGATATTTATTTCGAAATATATTACCCAAATTACTTTTAAAATTTTTTGATTTTTATGAGTGGGGGTGAAAGAAGGGGTGGCAAATTTAAGCTTGCCCCCCCCCCCCCCCCCTTCGTAAAACTCAGATCCAGCCCTGCTCCTTATTACGGGGAGGCAGCAGGCAAATAGGCCCAAAAAAATCAATTTATAGATTTTTGTGAATTTGATATGCCTGCTATTTCCTGTAGTTTTTGTTTCATATAAATATAACAATTTTTTCCATGAGTTATGATAGTTTTTCTCACGCTTTATGCGATCTGTCATTTAAATGCCACACCTCCTTTTTTGCATCATGCAGAGATAATGCACAGGCTCCTTTTAGTCTTTACACATTACTCCCTGGTTTCTTAAGTTATATTGTGTCAAGGTTCCCTACCCGGTATCTACTATCGATGCTCATCATTCTGATCATGTTTGTTATTGTTTCCAAGCACTATCGATTGTATTTAGTGAAACTTGTTGCAAGTGATGATATATGTATTGGTTTATATTTTCTCTGGTTTTGCAAGTTTTCATAAAAATGCTGTGAATGAAGAAATTCTAATCTAAATTAAAATTCAGAGGAAATAAATATGTAATGGTAAATGACATTAGTGGGTCAAACGAACCAAGAGCTTTAGACAGAAAGATAATCAGCACCTCCAGAAAGAAACTGCAGTGTTTTCAAGGAGTTTCCTCCCAGTCAGATTGTGGAGATGAACACTTGTTTGAAAATATTGTGGTGAACCTTAGCATGGGATGCTACGGTCGCAGGTTCGAATCCTGCCTCGGGCATGGGTGTGTCTGATGTCCTTAGGTTAGTTAGGTTTAAGTAGTTCTACGTTCTAGGGGACTTATGACCTAAGATGTTGAGTCCCACAGTGCTCAGAGCCATTTGAACCATTTTTTGAATAAATAGTTTAAAATTGTGTGAATACAATAAAATGGAGAAAAAAAATTGACAGCGGCAGAAATCAAACCAGAGCTGACGAACTGCTAATTGGTGCAGCTGACCATTGAACCACGTGAACTGCTCCTCAAAACTCCCTCATACTCTATGCTTGCACAATACTTTACACAAATTTTCAAAGAAAAACACTGATCTGATGTGAACATAGCTTGTTATGTTTTGTTTTAGGGCGCAAAAAACAACTGGGGTCACAGGCGCCCGAAGTCAAAACTATAGAACATGAACACAGAAAGGAGTTAAACGACTATACGCCAGTCCCCATAGACAGCATAGGAGACAGCTAAAAACAGGCATGTGGAGAAAGAGCTAAAAATGTCATACAGAAGTGGAGGTCCAAAACTAAAAATTAAATTGCTTTCGCCATATTGCTTTGTGGTCTTCAGTCCTGATACTGGTTTGATGCAGCTCTCCATGCTACTCTATCCTGTACAAGCTTCATCTCCCAGAACTTACTGCAACCTACATCCTTCTGAATCTGCTTAGTGTACTCATCAATTGGTCTCTGTCTACGATTTTTACCCTCCACGCTGCCCTCCAATGCTAAATTTGTGATCCCTTGACGCCTCAGAACATGTCCTACCAACCGGTCCCTCCTCCTTGTCAAGTTGTGCCACAAACTCCTCTTCTCTCCAATTCTATCCAGTACCTCCTCAATAGTGATCTAATCTTAGTGATCATCTAATCTTCAGAATTCTTCTGTAGTACCACATTTCAAAAGCTTCTATTCTCTTCCTGTCCAAACTATTTATCGCCCATGATTCACTTCCATACATGGCTACACTCCAAATACTTTCAGAAACGACTTCCTGACACTTAAATCTATACTCAATGTTAACAAATTTATCTTCTTCAGAAACACTTTCCTTGCCATTGCCAGTCTACATTTTATATCTTCTCTACTTCAACCATCATCAGTTAGTTTGCTCCCCAAATAGCAAAACTCCTTTACTACTGTAAGGGTCTCATTTCCTAATCTAATTCTCTCAGGATCACCTGAATTAATTAGACTACATTTCATTATCCTCGTTTTGCTTTTGTTCATGTTCACCTTCTATCCTTTAAAGACACTGTCCATTCCATACAACTGCTCTTCCAAGTCCTTTGCTGTGTCTGACAAAATTAAAATATGATCGGCAATTGCTCAGTATACAGATTGAATAACATCGGAGAGAGGCTAAAACCCTGTCTCACTCCTTTCTCAACCTCTACTACTCTTTCATGCCCCTCAACTCGTATGACTGCCATCTGGTTTCTGTACAAATTATAAATAGCCTTTCGCTCCCTGTATTTTACCACTGCCAGCTTTAGTATTTGAAAGAGAGTATTCAAGTCAACATTGTGAAAAGCTTTCTCTAAGTCTACAAATGCTAGAAATGTAGGTTTGCCTTTCCTTAATCTTTCTTCTAAGATTAGAAATGTAGGTTTGCCGTTCCTTAATCTTTCTTCTAAGATTAGTCGTAAGGTCAGTATTGCCTCACGTGTTCCTACATTTCCACGGAATCCAAACTGATCTTCCCCGAAGTCGGCTTCTACCAGTTTTTCCATTCGTTTGTAAAGATTTCGCTTTAGTATTTTGCAGATGTGACTTATTTAACTGATAGTTCGGTAATTTTCACATCTGTCAACACCTGCTTTCTTTGGGATTGGAATTATTATATTCTTCTTGAAGTCTGAGGGTATTTCGCCGTCTCATACATCTTGCTCACCAGATGGTAGAGTTTTGTCAGGGCTGGCTCTCCCAAGGCCGTCAGCAGTTCTAATGGAACATTGTCTACTCCCGGGGCCTTGTTTCGACTCAGGTCTTTCAGTGCTCTGTCAAACCCTTCACGCAGTATCTTATCTCCCATTTCATCTTCATCTACATCCTCTTCCATTTCCATTATATTGTCCTCAATTACATTGCCCTTGTATAGACCCTCTATATACTCCTCCCACCTTTCTGCTTTCCCTTCTTTGCTTAGAACTGGGCTTCCATCTGAGCTCTTGATATTAATACAAGTGGCTCTCTTTTCTCCAAAGGCCTCTTTAATTTTCCTGTAGGCAGTATCCATCTTACCCCTAGTGAGATAAGCCTCTACATCCTTACATTTGTCCTCTAGCGATCCCTACTTAGCCATTTTGCACTTCCTGTCCATCTCATTTTTGAGACGTTTGTATTCCTTTTTGCCTGCTTCATTTACTGCATTTTTATATTTTCTCCTTTCATCAATTAAATACAATATTTCTTCTGTTACGCAAGGATTTCTGCTAGCCCTCGTCTTTTTATCTACTTGATCCTCTACTGCCTTCACTACCTCATCCCTCAGAGCTACCCATTCTTCTTCTACTGTATTTCTTTCCCCCATTCCTGTCAATTGTTCCCTTATGCTCTCTCTGAAAATCTGTAAAACCTCTGGTTTAGTCAGTAAATCCAGGTCCCATCTCCTTAAATTCCCATCTTTTTGCAATTTCTTCCGTTTTAATCTACAGTTCATAACCAATAGATTGTGGTCAGAGTCCACATCTGCTACTGGAAATGTCTTACAATTTAAAACCTTGTTCCTAAATCTCTGTTTCACCATTATATAATCTATGTGATACCTTCTAGTATATCCAGGATTCTGCCATGTATACAACCTTCTTTTATCATTCTTGAACCAAGTGTTAGCTATGATTAAGTTATGCTCTGTGCAAAATTCTACCTATGGCTTCCTCTTTCATTTCTTAGCCCCAATCCATATTTGCCTACTATGTTTCCTTCTCTCCCTTATCCTACTCTCGAATTCCAGTCGCCCACGACTATTAAATTTTCGTCTCCCTTCACTACCTGAATAATTCCTTTTATCTCATCATACATTTCATCAATTTCTTCATCATCGGCAGAGCTAGTTGGCATATAAACTTGTACTACTGTAGTAGGCATGGGCTCTTTGTGTATCTTGGCCACAATAATGCGTTCACTACGCTGTTTGTAGAAGCTTACCCACACTCCTATTTTTTTTATTCATTATTAAACATACTCCTGCATTACCCCTATTTGATTATGTATTTAAAACCAAAAGTCTTGTTCCTCCTGCCACCGAACTTCACTAATTCACACTATATCTAATTTTAACCTATCCATTTCCCTTTTTAAATTGTCTAACCTACCTGCCTGATTAAGGGATCTGACATTCCACGCTCCGATCCGTAGAACGCCAGTTTTCTTTCTCCTGATAACGATGTCCTCTTGAGTAGTCTCCACCCAGAGATCCGAATGGGTGACTATTTTTGCCTCCGGAATATTTCACCCAAGTGGACGCCATCTTCATATACCAATACAGTAAAGCTACATGCCCTCGGGAAAAATTACGGCTGTAGTTTCCCCTTGCTTTCAGCCATTCATAGTACCAGCACAGCAAGGCCGTTTTGGTTAGTGTTACAAGGGCAGATCAGTCAATCATCCAGACTGTAGCCCATGCAACTTCTGAAAAGGCTGCTGCCCCTCTTCAGAAACCACATGTTTGTCTGGCCTCTTAACAGGTACCCCTCCGTTGTGGTTGCACCTATGGTACGGCCATGTATATCGCTGACGCACGCAAGCCTCCCCACCAACTGCAAGGTCCTTGATTCATGGCTCATGGGGGGGAGGGGGGGGGACGTAAAAGGTTTAAAAAAAGGGAAATCCCAGCAGGAAGTGGCGGACAGTTAAAATTTGGGCGCAATGTGTACAAACTGGTGGGACAGCCACTTAGCAAATGACAATGGCTAAAAAGGCAGTGCCCAATATGCAGCCTCGTTAAAATGACATCCTCCCGGAGGGAGGGCCAAGAAGACGTCATCCCTGTGAAGGGAGGACCACTGGCGATGCCCAAGGGACACCACCTCCTGAAAGATACCAATGCAGAGATAACTAGAGTAAATATAGGTACTCGCGCGATGAGGTATGAGTTGTGCATCCTTAGCAGCAGTGTCAGCAGCCTCATTTCCTGATAGACTGATATGACCATGGTCCCACAGAAACATGATACTGGCTCACCAAGAGTGAGCAAGTGACAGTTTTCCTGGACCTGCTGCACTGAGGGATGAGCAATGTACAGTGCACAGAGACTTTGGAGGGCACTAAGTGAGTCTGGGCAGAGAACTCAATTGGAAAGGCTGTGTTGCTGGATGTACTCCATGGCAAAGAGCTCGGATGTAAATACTGAGAAGTGTGCCGGAAGTCGATTCGAAAGACAGGGGGTGCCAATGATGAAGGCACACCCAACCCCATGGTCAGTCCGAGAGCCATCAGTGTATACAAAGGTACTATCGCGAAGTTCCATGGCAAAGGATGTGAAACTGGAGGCGATAGACTGAGGCTGGAGTAGTGTCCTTAGGAAGTGAATGAAGGCCAAGGTTAACACGGGCCACTTTATGAAGCCAAAGTGGTGAAAGGTTCACGCCCACTGGGAATACTGCAGGTAGTGTGAAGTTAAGCCGCCGTAGCAAGTGGCTAAAGTAGACTCCAGGAGGTAACAGAGAAGAGGGACGAGCCTCATACTGCCAATCAAAGGAATCAGCAACAAAGGAGGCCTAGGCGAGGTGGCCACTCATGACAGACAAACAGCATACATACCTGCTGAGAAGGAAGTCATGACCATAGGAAAGTGGTAGTTCAGCAGCTTCAGCACACAGACACTCAACCGGGCTGGTGTAAAAGGTGCCCGTGGCCAAATGGTTGCCATAATGGTAGATAGTGTTGAGATAGCGCAAAAGGGATGGGCATGCAGAAGCATAAACAAAACACCTAGAGTCGAGATTCAAATGGACAAGGGACTGGTACAAATGGAGGAGGGCGATTCAATCAGCACCCCAGGGTGTACCATTAAGAACAGGCAGGAGATTGAGGGACTGCGTACAACAGGCTGCCAGCTAAGACACATGGGAGGACCAAGAGAGTTTCCTATTGAGCATGAGCACCAGACATTTCGTAGTTTCAATGAACGGAAGGGCAACAGGCCCAATATGTAGAGATGCTGGGAGAAACCATTTGCACCGCCAGAAATTCATAGAGAGGGTTTTGTCAGTGGAAAAGCAAAAGTCATCATCAATGCTCCAGGGGTAACGACGATCAAGACAGCGCTGAAGATGCCACTCAGTGAGACAGATCTGTGGAGAAATGCAATAGATGGCAAAATCATCAACAAAAATAGAGCCGTAGATGCACAGCGGGAGACAGGCCATTATAGGATTAATAGCAATAGGAAAGACGACAAAGCTCAGGACCGAACCCTAGGGCACACAATTTTTCTGGATAAAGGTGTCCAAAAATGCAGAACCCACATGCACCTTGAAAACTTGGTCCTGTAAAAATGCCCAAAGAAAACAGAGCAGGCGCCCACGGAAGCCCCACATGTAAAGAGAACGGAGGATACCAACACTCCAGCAGGTTTTGTAGTCCTTGACCAAACCGAAAAAACACAGCCACAGTCTGGGAATTCCACAGAATACCATTCACGACATGGGTGGACAAAGTAACGAAATGGTCAACTGCAGAATGCCACGCTCAAAATCTATACTGTGGATTCCTTAGTAAATGGCGAGACTCAAGCCACCACACCAACTAGGCATGAATCATACATTCCATCACCTTGCAAACACAGATGGTAGAAGAGATGGGGCAGAAGCTAGAAGGAAGGTTTTTGTCCTTACCAGACTTCAGTATGGGTATGACTGTGGCTCCACACCAGCATCCAGGAAATGTGCCTCTGCCCAGATGCGGTTGTATGTGTTATGCAGAAAGTGCTTGCCCAAGAGAAAGGTGTTGCAACATCTGAATGGGAATGGCGTCTGGCCCTAGGGCAGAGGATCGAGATGAACTGAGAGCATGATTTAGTTCCCTCATAGTAAAGGCAGCACTGTAGCACTGACAATTCCGCGAACAGAAGAGTATCAGCCGAGCCTCCTCCACTCGTTTCCGATGGAGGAAGGCAGGGTGATAGTGGGAAGAGCTTCTGCAAAATGTGGCCCAGGGTGTTTGAGATAACAATAGGATCCACGATGACACCATCAGCAACTGTCAGGCCGGAAACTGGGGAATGGATCTTGGTGCCAGAGAGCCATCTAAGGTTGGCCCACACAACACAAGAAGGTGTGGAACTGTTAAAAGAACTAGTGAATGAAATCCAACTAGTTCTTTTGCTATCCCGAAGAACACAACGGCACTTTGTACCCATCTGTTCATAATGAATGCAGTTTGCCAGCGTAGGGTGACAGTATAAAATGGGGAGAACACGTCTACATGCGCAAATTGCGTTGTGGTATGCCTCAGTCCACCAAGGGACTGGGACAGAACGTGGTAGAGAGGAAGTGCAGTGGATGGAACATTCTACATCAGTAAGGATAACATTTGTGAGATATTTGACCTAGTCAACACAACTTCGAAGGTCACCAGGGAGGAGTAAAGCTGCTAGTCATCCTTCAGAAGCTGCCATTTAGGCGTGCACATGCATGGGGTAGGAACCAGCAAATGGGTAGCAAACAGGAAATGGATGCTCAAGTAGGACCACTCAAGATGATGGGCAAGCTGGGCAGTGCAGAAGGATAAACCCAAATGGGAATAGGTGGGTGAGGAGCCAGAAAGGAAAGTGGGTGCTACAGTGTTAAGGCTGAAACGATTAAGTCGGTTAAGAAGGCCAGCCAAGAGGGCATCCCTCTGACAGGTCCTGTGAGATCCCAAAACGGGTGACGTGAATTAAAGTCACCAAGTAGCAAAAATGGGGGCGGTAGCTGCCCAATAAATTGAAGGAAGCCTGCCCTGGCGACAGTAAATGACAGAGGGACATATTTGGTACATAGGGAAAAAGTCAGGTGCGGAAAGAAAAGGTGAATTGTAACAGCTTGAAGATTGGTAGTCACGGAGACATCATAGTGCTCATAGTGTCAGAAGGGATGGTGTCACATCAAAGCACGTACAGTAGAAAACAGAGAGGTGCATCCCTTCTCTAATTTGATCGTAGTATGGTTGGCCATTATTTCATTGGTTTCTAAACATGTTTTTGTCCACTGTATTTGCATAGCAGCACTTGTATGAAGAGAAATAACATAATTTAAGTGCAATATTTATAATGTGCTGCAGCGCATTAGCACATGATGACATGTCTGATGGCCTTTACATACATTCACAATAATGTCATGTTTCTAGAACAGTTATCCCTAAGGTGCCACTAATCCTCTCACAATTGCTTTTATGCAAACATCTCACAAGATTCACCATTTTATAAATACTAATCATCTTGGCTGAAAAACAATTATCAACAAATTTTACAACTGAAATAAATACTATCATTTGGCAAAAACAGCAATGAGTGAAATGCATGCTGTCATTCTAAAAGTAATCTTGCACGCACCCACTACCATTCCACGTCAAGTCGCATGTGTAATGAGGTACTTGTTAAATACTTACTTTACAGGCTTTTATGGTATGTATTTTGTCTCAGATCATGATTCTATGAAACATACTTATGTAAACAGTGATTTGGCCTTTCTTCTTCGATTCAAGTGAAGAGGAGTTTGTAAACTGATATTTGTTACACATTGCATTTACATCTTGTTACTGTATTCTATAATAAGACATTATATAGCCAGATACACACATTACAAAAAGTGAAAATCATTACGAATACATAGGATACATCCTATGAGAAACTATAATTAACAGTAATTAAAGGTGCTTAATGCACTTCACAATCAATTGCACTCACCTTTCCACTTGACACAATCTGTCCCAAGGTGCAGTATGCCGATCCAAGAAAATCATGATCAGCAAGATTTGTACTTGAGGAATCAATATCATAGATGTCAAACTTTATTGGCTGCTGTTCTTCAAATCGGTACATTATGTGAACTTTCTTTGTAAAATCTGGATCATGTGTGTTTTTTATATGCTCTGTTCGATGGTATTCAACCCAACGAGACTCACCAAATGGTTTCATATATGTTACACACATGGGGTCTGATTTGCTCAATATGTCTTTACCTATTAGATTCCTGAAAAATAATTAATTTGGTGATAAAATAAATACACAAAAATCATGAGAATAAGAAATATTTGTGATATTTAGCTTGACTGTTAAACAAAAAAGAGGAAAAGCCCATAAAAGTGGCAGTAGCTGTCATCTGCTATTATTAAAAAAGGTGTGTGGGTGCACGCTCGCACGCACACGCTCGTTCACATCTGTCCCTCCCTAAAATAAATTATGATTGTTGATCATAATGAAGACTATAATTCTCTTCTATGCAGATTTGTCATTGTGTCTCATCTATTTTACTTACACACACACACACACACACACACACACACACACACACACACACACACACACACAGAGCTTTATAAACCTCCATGGCATTTTACTTGGGCAATGGAACTGACTACTTTGAAACTTAGTAGTAGTAGTAGTAGTAGTAGTAGTAGTAGCCAATCACTTTAAAAACGTATTGGACATGTCATGGTTTTACAATCAAATATCTAAAACATAATTAATATATTCACACATTTACAGGTCTAGTTGGATCTTATACCAGAAACCATCCCCCCCCCATTTAAAATAATTTAGGGAAATCGAGGAAATTTTACCGAGCGAGGTGGTGCAGTGGTTAGCACACTGGACTCGCATTCGGGAGTACGACGGTTCAATCCCGTCTCCGGCCATCCTGATTTAGGTTTTCCGTGATTTCCCTAAATCGTTTCCGGCAAATGCCGGGATGGTTCCTTTGAAAAGGACACGAACGATTTCCTTCCCAATCCTTCCCTAACCCGAGCTTGCGCTCCGTCTCTAATGACCTCATTGTCGACGGGACGTTAAACACTAACCACCACCACCAAGGAAATTTAAATCAGGACAGCCGGATGCAGCTAACATTCGCCATCCTACCAAATACAAAGTTTGCTTCAAACAGCACTCAGTTTACTGCTGCCATACAATGTTTTGTTTATAAGTTGTTGCAAAGAAGCCAATACATAATGTAAACAGATAGTGATATAGTGTACATTCATTTCTCAACATCATTACTCAACTAAACACATTCCTCCATAATGTAAAAATGTACCATTATACAATTCATTTTTTTCAACACCAATTACAGAATGCATTACACATACAGTATCAGCTCAGATCAGGGGCATAGCAATGGTGTATGGTTTCCATTAGCCTGCCTGAAAAAGTGAGTCAGCATCCCTTAATGACGAGCGAGATGCTGAGCACACTAAAGTAATATTAGTATTATCCATTGCAGAGATTTGGTATCTCATTTTCAAGGAGGTTGCAGTGTGAAAGTGTGTTGTTAAATGAGAGAAGTGTTTTATTGTTATTTACTTCTGTTACAGAGTAGGAGTCTGGTAAAAATGTGTTATCTAATAAAAGCCTATGCTGTAGGGAATGTATAGTTTAACCAGTACTTTTTAATTGCCCTTTTAAATAAGTTTATTAATCTCTTTCTCTCCTTATGTAATCTATTATACAACTTTATTCCTTCGCACAAAAAGCTCCGTTGCATTTAAGTTTAGTCCTTTGTGGCAAATGTTAAGTACAGTCCACATAAATGGTCATGAACAGAGCTGTTTATGTAGTAATTACTGCTATGAATACTCTTCTTATTTCTCTAATGGCAGGTCTGGAATCGGGCTGCACAGAAGTTGAATGCCAGCCAGAGCAAATGGACCTTGATGAACGATAGAGGGCAGTGTCATCACAGCACTGCATTTGCCTAGTGAGTGTATCATCATCTTGCCATGTGAATACATCGACCAATAGTGTCCCGAGTAGCTGGTATAAATACTGCAGCACCTCGGCCACTCAGTAACAAATGCTATCAGATATTGTACATGAATGACTATCTCCACTGCACTATTGACTACTTGCTGACGACTTCACTTTGGTACTGGTTTTCCTGTTTGGCCTCTAACTGGATTGTGGCTCTCACTTGATCTGCTGACAGTGTTGTGCCACAAGTTGTTCACACTTTGTTGTAGCCTAGATTGCTATTGCCTTGCTCTTGTTGTGTCAGGTCTGCAGTTCAGTCTGCCCTGTTGCTTGACTCTGGTATGGGTTTGAGTCCCATCCGCAGGCAGCCTTCCCACCTTCGTCATCATAACTTTTTTTCTGTTATGTACACTGGTATCCAGCGACTTGGGGACATAGTAGCAAGTATGGGAGACAGCACATAACATAAAAGGTAATAACAACTGTTAATTACGTATACAACTACCTTCCTGGTGTCAAAAAAAAATTATTCTAAACTCTATGTCACACCCTATGAATGAATAATGGAGAATATGTCATGAATTTGACAGGAAAGCAAGTGAAATTAATCATGTAATTCAACCTCACATCAGGATATCAGTGTATGACAAAATTTCCTGGAATTCTGCCTAGTATAAACAACACCAATAGTAATAATAAGATGTCAATACAGCCAATCTCCAATGGATCTGAGTACCTCCTTTCGTTAAGCACAGTATGGCTGTCAGACATATGAGGCACTGCTGGGTGAGGAGTCAAAGGAGCACCAAAATAAGCTTAGGTGAAGCTACAAACAGTGCTGAGATGTAGTGTTGGCCAACCTATAACATAAACTGCACAACAGTGGTTTACCAAGCTTAGCTAAGTGATGGGTTCAAACAGTGCACACAACGGATGTAGTTTATTCCTAATTCAGACTTTTTTTAAAGTATTGTATGACTGTGGCTTAATGCCACTGAAAACGTTTTAGTATTAACTATTTATAGTAGACTTTTCTGTGGAAAATTGCACAACAGTACAGTAATTTGTACTAAACTGCCAGTTACAAGCTGAGCAATTTGCCAACGTATGATTCACTCATATCTCAACACAGCACAACTGGACTACACAAAAAATTCACTTGTGCTACAGGTGACAAACTTTACCGAATGAGGTAACAGGAGAAACGGTGAAGAAACCAAGACTGAACATTAATACACCAGTAACAGAATATTCAAGCTATCCTGTAACTATCCACTAAAAACTAGACATAGAAGAAACAAAAACATAAAAGGCATAAATCAAAGAGTAAACAAAACCACATATACAGAACACAGTGCCTCTGGAGTCTGGCATGAAACGTTTGACATCACAGGTGCATGCTGCAGTTTGAAGACAACGCCAATGGATATCACAGAGTTATGAGCAGAAAGTGCTCAAAAATTGACAGTCAAAAAATATATCTGTTGCAGGGTGGAAATATTATTACAGGCATATTAGGAAGTGAAAGAAATTATGACTATGCTTGTACATGTAGACTCTGATCACAATTTATTGGCTATGAAACGCAAACCGAAACTGAAGAAATTTATGAAAAAATCAAGGAGAAGGGATCTGTATAAATTACTGAGAGTTCAGAAAAAGAGATTTAAGCAATGACTGGCTGAAATAGGAAAAAGAAAATAATAGAAGAAGAATGACTAGCAGTGACAGATCAAATAGTGAAAGTGCAGGAAAAACTAAGATGACAGACATCACCCAGCAGAAACCTTTGGGATAACACATTTACTTATGAATGTAGGAAATCTAACAATTTATAACTCTAGCAAATGAAACAGGCACAATACAGTAAAAGAGATTTAGAAGAACACAAAGTGGCAAAGCAGGAATGGTTAGAGAAGAAAAGCAAAGCTGCAGAAGCATGCATAACTAAAGGAAATGTAGATGCCAGTTAAAGAAAATTTAAAAAATATTTGTGGAAAAGGTAAGCAGATGTATGAATATTAAAGTTCTGTGATGACAAGGCAGTACCAACCAAAGAAGACAAGACTGGATGCCAGAAGGAATATACAGAGGGTTAATATGAAGGAAATAATACTGCAACAACAACTAGACAATGCACTCAAAGACCTAATAAAAAAAGTCAACCTCCATTTACTGCACCTGAGTAAGGGTTATGGGCCCAGGTACACAAGTCTCTCTTTCTGGTAGTGGCAGAGTTTTTGGTGGCACTGTAAGCAACAGCAAATTTAACATTATAAGCATGATGTGATGGAACAGTCTATGCATCAGTGTTTGAAGTTATCTGGAGTGAACAAAGGAGCGATGTGGACATTCCAAATGGAATTGAGATTTAGAGAAAATGACTTTCTAGATATTGCCAATAGCACAGCTATTAAGCCCCTAAAGGAGAAAGAAGCTGATGTAAAAACATGGATGTAAAAGGATACAAAATCACAGGAACTTATTGTGATGTGGATAGAGGTAATGCCAATCACCCACTTACTTTCATGTTCATCAGCTGGCTTGTGGACTAAACTGAAGATCACGTACGAGAAAGAGCCCACAGTGAGCAATCACCTAATTCAGCAAAAGTTTTTCTCGCTCCAGTTTAGTGATAACTAAGTGGTTACAATAATGTTGAAAACAGAAGCATAAAGGTGAACTACTTTCAGAGAAAATAATGATAATCTAGGTGTTGTTGTTGTTGCCAGAGATACACAAATATCTCCATTCAGCACAGGAGCCTGTCCCATTTTAGAAACAAACACTTAATGAGTTAACGTCAAGTTGCTCCAGTGAGAAACATGAAACAATCAGTCTGATCAGCCAGAAGTAGCTTTGACCACTCTAAGCACGCAGCAAAAAATTAACTGTTTGTGGGTCATTTTGGAAAGGCCTGAAAAAATAAACTGAACAGAGAAATGATAGGCTCCTGTTATCGGAAAAAAAAAGAGTTTGTTTCAAGTCAGACTGCAGACTGTTGAAGTCCATAGAAGGCAAAAAGGCTCCTTGATGTGTAGAAGTCAAGGAGCTGACTCACAAGATTATCAGTTAATGGATACAGCTGTTAGTGAGTGTAAGTGCATTAAGACGATTGTTCAAAAAAACTTGACTGTGTGCAAACCTCTATGAAAGTTGCTGTGGATGACAGTAAACTACTTTACATGACTGGGCACAGTACTATGGAACTACATGCATGGAACAGGATGAAATTTATCAAAACAGTACTTAGTGGAATGCTTTTTGTATTTAACCTGAAATTCAATCTTTTTTGGTAGAAACAGTGTTGGATAAGAGTATATATTTATTGTCAAAAAATGGACAATCTGAATTCTTGAACAGTCCATGAACCATGAAGATTGCCATAGTTGGGGAGGCTTACGTGCCCCAAAGATACAGGTAGCCGTACCATAGGAGCAACCGCAACAGAGAGGTACCTGTTGAGACGCCAGACAAACATGTGGTTCCTAAAGAGGGATAACAGCCGTTTCAGTAGTTGCAGGGCAAGAATTTAAGTAGATAAAACCTGGATAAACTGAAAGAACCAGAGCTTGTAGAAGGTTTCAGAGAGAGAATTAGGGACCGATTGATAGTAACAGGGAAAAGGAAAATAGAACAAGAAGAATGGGTAGCTTTGAGAGATGAAATAGTGAAGGCAGCAGAGGACCAAGTACACAAATGATGAGGTCTATTGGAAATTTTTGGGTAACACAAGATATATTGAATTTAATCAATGAAAGGAGAAAATATAAAAATGCAATAAATGAAGCAGGTGAAAGGGAAACAAACGTCTAAAAAATGAGATCAACGGGAACCCAAAATGGCTAAGCAAGAATGGCTTTAGGACAAATGTAAGGATGTACAAGCATGTATCGCTAGACATAAAATAGACACTGCCTACATGAAAAGTAAAGAGACTTTACGCGAAAAGAGAACCAGATACACGAATATCAAGAGCTTGGATGGAAAACCAGCCCTAAGCAAAGAATGGAAAGCATAAAGATGTAATCAGTATATAGAGGGTCTACACATGGGAGATGTACTTGAGGGCAATATTACGGAAATGGAAGAGGAAGTAGAAGAAGATGAGAAGGGACATAAGACACTTTGTGAAGAATCTGACAAAGCACTGAAAGACTTAAGTCGAAACAAGGCCCAAGGAGTAGACAGCATTCCTTTAGAGCTACTGATAGCCTTGGGAGAGCCAGCCATAACAAAACTCTTCCATCTGGTGAGCAAGATAGGTGAAATACCCTCAGGCTTCAAGAATATAACAATCCCAATTCCAGAGAAAGACGGTGCTGACAGGTGTGAAAATTACCGAACTATCAGTTTAATAAGTAACAGTCGCAAAATACTGATACAAATCCTTTACAGAAGAATGGAAAAACTGGTAGAAGCTGACCTTGGGGAAGATCGGTTTGGATTATGGAGAAATGTAGGAACATGCGTGGCATACTGACCGTACGACTTCTCAGAGAATATAATTTAGGGATAGGGAAATCTACATTTACCTACATTTATAACAATTGTGGACTTAAAGAGAGCTTTTGACATGTTGACTGGAATACCCTCTTTCAAATTCTGAAGCTACCAGGGGTAAAATACAGGGAGTGGAAGGTTATTTACAATTTGTGCAGAAACCACATGGTCCAGATGGCCATTATAAGAGTCAAGGGGCTTGAAAGGGAAGCAGTAGTTGAGAAGGGAGAGCGACAGGATTGTAGTCTATCGCCAATGTTATTCAATCTGTGTATTGAACAAGCAGTAAAGAAAACATAAGAAAAATTTGGAACAGGAATTAAGTTTCAAGGAGAAGAAATAAAAACTTTGAGGTTTGCTGAAGAAATTTTAGTTCTGTCAGAGACAGCAAAGGACTTGGATGAGTTGTTGAATAGAATGAACAGTATCTTGGAAGGAGGATATAAGATGAACATAAACAAAAGCAAAATGAGGATAATAGAATGTAGTCGAATTAAATCAGGTGATGCTGAGGGAATTAGACGAGGAAATGAGGCACTCAAAGTAGAAGATGAATTTTGCTATTTGGGGAGTAAAATAAATGATGATGGTCAAAGTAGAGAGGATATAAAATGTAGACTGTCTATGGCAAGGAAAGTGTTTCTGAAGAAGAGAAATTTGTTAACATCGAGTGTAGATTTAAGTGTCAGGATGTCTTTTTTGAAAGCAGTTGTATGGAGTGTAGCCATGTGTGGAAATGAAACATGGATGATAAACAGTTTAAACAAGCAGAGAATAGAAGCTTTTGAAATGTGACGCTACAGAAGAATGCTGAAGATTAGATGGGTATATCACGTAACTAATGAGGTGGTACGGAACAGAATTGGGGATAAAGAAAAATTTGTGGTACAACCTGACTATAGGAAGGGATCAGTTGGTAGCAAACATTCTGAGGCAACAAGGGATCACCAATTTAGTATTGGAAGGAAGTGTGGGGGGTAAAAATGTTTGAGGAAGACCAAGACATGAATACAGTAAGTAGATTCAGAGGGATGTAGGTTGCAGTAGTTACTCTGAGATGAAGTGGCTTGCACAGGATAGAGTAGTATGGACAGATGCATCAAACCAATCTTTGGACTGAAGGCCACCACCACCACCACCACCACCACCACCACCACCACCACCACCACCACCACCACCAACAACAACAACAACAAAAGTGTAGTCCATGCAGTATATAACCTTGCCAATAAAATGTAGATCGTATGTTGTTTTCCCCAAACGGAACATAATCAGAAATGCCAGTTGTTACTTTGGCATGTGCACATTAAACGCTCTCTGTGGTTGGCACTAACAACGCTAGTGACTTTTCATTGGAAAATCTTATAATTTAGTTCCTGTAACACTGGTAATTAATACTGAGGGAGGGTGTTAGTGGTACAATGTTAATATTGTTTTAAGGTGGCAACGCTGCTTTTTGGTTTGTGTTAACTTCCCTCTGTCAGAAGCTTTTGTTTTTATTCATTTATCCCATCTGTGCATTATTGTCACCTGTCACTGAGTTGTACACTATTACACATTTAAATATAATCTGTACTAATAGACTTATTATCGAGCTGTACCTGATTGAAATTTAGACTACAGGTTGAGAGGGAACCACATGTTATGAGAACAAGAGAGAGAACAATTACAGGTTAAAGTAAAGCTAGCATAACTGTGTGTTACTGAATTAAATCTGTGTATGCTGAGGGAATCAGACTGGGAAATGAAACACTGAAAGGAGTACATAGATTTTGCAATTCATGTAGCAAAATAACTGACAGTGGTAGAAGTTAGAAAGTTATAAATAGCAGATTAACAATAGCAAGAAAATATTTTCTGGAAAAGAGAAATTTAAGTGATAGAAAATCTTGTATAGAAATACTTGTTTTGACAGTAGCCTTATATGGGAGTGAAATATGGACAATAAACAATACAGACAAAATGAGAATAGAAGCTTTTGAAATGTAGATCAAAGGGAGATTGCATAGCAACAAACAGCGTGGTTATGAAACAGTGCTGATGACTTCTGGGCAGTGTAGAAAAAGTAATGAATTGGTGCCTTGAGAAATCCCAGTTTAATAATAATAATAATAATAATAATAATAATAATAATAATAATCTATTTAGAATGAAATACCATAGGAAATCATAGCTGAAAGAACTGTGCTCTATTAGTGTGACATAATTTTTAACCGAGTTTTTATTGCCATTGTTGAAGTTGTACAAGAGACTTTGATTTGTAGTGAGATCAGTCACATGATATAAATAAACTGTAAAAAGTTCACTTTCAAAATGTAGTATGAAAACAGAGTAGAAATTAAGGGGGCCTCAAACCACGTTGCATGGTACTGTTCAGGGAACTCCATTATCCTGTACACAAAGCTACAAAACTATCTCGTTCTAGGGCAAAACATACAGAATGTATCAACCACTAAATTCAAAATTCTCACTTCATTCTATGCTGCCTCCACTACCCACCCATCCACCCTGGACCCAATGTGTAAAAGAATCTATGCCACACTGTTGTTTACTTTCGCTGAGACTGTATTCCTTTTGACTTCCAATACAGTCCCTCCCATTCTTAGTCCTTGCCCCTCCTTCACGTTTGTCCTCTCATCACCTTTCTCTTGTTGACCTCAATTATTCCACCCAGCGGAAGCCTTGACTCCAATTAAATGACACAGCTTGTCAATATAGCTGCATGCTGAGATGAAGGCGCAAGTTTGTAAGCTGTACATGTGATTCACTTGTTTATATACCTAGTTACTATGCTTTGGGTGATGTGGGTAGGATTTTGGGTAGGATACACCTCATCTAACACACCAAGACATAGTCAAACCCCTGGTGAAGGATGTGGTTGAGCCTTTCAAAGCCATGGTGATAATGGGTGAGCTGGTCAGTGGCTGGTTAACAGGTTTGTGGTTTCAGAGGAGGAGATGGCACAGAAGATATGTTCATGGATGAGCTGGATATGATACAATCTGTCAGTAAAGGCTCTGTCAAGGTTATCAGTACATTTTGACACGATTTGTTTCTCACTGTAGAGGTGGTTTCATGGTTGATGAGACTGTAAGGAAGATACTACTTGTCCTCTATATAAAATAAAATAAAACCAGTTCTTTACCACACACCCCACAGGCAACAGCCAACCAAAACCTCACATAGAACCTTATTTAAAACAGTTCCAATTTCCCTCCAACTGAAATCCTCACTTCTAGCTTGGTCTCACCTTCCTTTCCTAACTCCCTCCCTGTTAAGTCCAACATTACTCCAATGGAATACACAGCCATCCGTAATGTGAAAACCAATCCAGAAGTTATCTTCCTTCACAGAGACAAAGGCTCCCCCACAGTGGTCATAATCATAGTGATTACGGCTGAGCCTCTCTGACAACCTTCCAACACCTACACATACAAATGTTACAACCATGATCACAAAGGTCTAAAAGGACCTCAATAGCTCTTCAAGGCTTTAGGTTCAACCAAAACCTAACACGTGAATCCATCTCCATCCTCAAAGCAGCAACCCCCCTACCCCATGCTCACCTGTTACCTACTCCCCAAGCTCCACAAACCCAACCCCACAGGTCACCCTACAGGTTCTGCCACTGTTGATAGGTACAATGCTCCCACATAATGAACCTTTGCCTTTGTTGACCACCCTCCTCAAACTATTGTCCATAACCTCCCAGGCTCGCATGCTCACTTCCTTCACTGCCTTTTCACTGTTCCTGTACCGTTACCACCAGGTTCCTTGTTTGTTACTGG
Source organism: Schistocerca gregaria (assembly GCF_023897955.1). Lineage (NCBI taxonomy): Eukaryota > Metazoa > Arthropoda > Insecta > Orthoptera > Acrididae > Schistocerca > Schistocerca gregaria. The sequence goes on along the minus strand of NC_064923.1, from coordinate 309,944,219 downwards.
GGGTGTGACATTATTATAAACCAACACCCCCCTTGCTCACAACTGTATTTCCCAGCATGTTCCTGGTAATAAACTCACCACTTCTATCCAACTGCATCCACACAATTATTTCACCTTGAAAGGCCAAATCTAAAAACAAATTCATGATACTGCCACAGGTACTCACATGGCACAATCCTCTGCCGACTATTTACCTGCCACCTGGAGGAATCCTTCCTATCCAGTCAACATCCAAAACCTCTTGTCTGGTTCAGATTAACTGATCACATTTTCATGATCTGGATTTATGGCAGGGACGATCTTTGCTCTCTCTTCTATAAACTCAACATCTACTCCCAAATCCACTTCATCTGCTCTCTCGCAACTCAATGAGTAGCTGTCCTAGATGTCAATCTCCATCTCTCAGATGGTTCCACAACTATGTCTGCTCATATCTAGCACACCAACCACCAACAATACCTCCACTTTGACAGTTGTCATCTATTCCACGTCAAAAACTCTCTTCCTTACAGTTTCAGTACTTGTTACAACACGTATGCAGTGGAAAGCTGCAAATGTTGAAATATACCAGTAATATGCCCCGACATGAAGGATACCCTCGCAAAATCTGCCCCCTATCAACCAAAGTACTGTTCCACCACCTTTCCAACATCTAAAATATCACTGTCCACCCACAATCTAATCCTGCTTCCAATCCTGCACCCCATGGGTCCTACCCTTGCAGTCGAACCAGGTCAGTGTGTATACGTGGACAAGGAAAAAAAATTCCCGGATTTCCTGGTTAAAAATACACTTTCTCCTGGGTGCAAACATACTTTTTCCTGTTAACTGACAGTATATTTTCTCTAGTAACTGTATAAGTCCTTTGAATGACAATGGTATTATACACGGGAGTAGAATTTCCCGGCGCTTTATAAAACTAAACACAGGGGGGAAAAAAACGCATTTTTTTTACAGATCTTTGATGTGCAGCAACACTTACGCTGCACATTTTCGTATTACGAAAGTATAAATTCCACCGAACACCGCATGTTACTTTCCGAAGCATTGACATCGAGTTTGCGATTCACGTTAGTAAGCCAGTCATAGCTCACATCACGCGATCTCGACAGCCGATGACAGCGGGTATTCAGCGCTTAGGACACGTGATGTGGTCACCCAATAGCAGCATCACAGTTATGCAGCGCGAACGCACTAACAGAAAAAGTTAATGGTTTGAATTAATATACAGTGTTGCCACACGAAACGCAAAGCCGCGCTTGATTAGCCAAGCGGTCTCAGGCGCTGCAGTCGTGGACTGTGCGGCTGGTCCCGGCGGAGGTTCGAGTCCTCCCACGGGCATGGGTGTGCGTGTTTGTGCTTAGTATAATTTAGGTTAAGTAGTGTGTAAGCGTAGGGACTGATCACCTTAGCAGTTAAGTCCCATAAGATTTCACGCACATGTTGAACATATCCTCACGAAACACAAAGCTTTCACATATAATACTCGTCTGTAAGATTAATACCCTACAAGAGAAGCTAAGCTTTCACATAGCATGTTGGTCTTTTATGCACGTATTACAATTTAAGATAATTCACACAAATGTGATTGTAAAATTTTTAATAACGACGTAAATGTCTGATCTTCTGGGCTCTAAATTCATCTAAATGACTCGTCATCAAAGAGTTGATTTTTAAATGAGAGTCAAACACTCTGTGATTTAAGAAATTCATCGTACATTATCACACATAGCTACGTTGTAACTGCCAGAATGGTACTTTGATGGTAACGCTTTTCAAATCACCATTCGGAATATTTTCCCGTGACATGTAGAAATAGGTTCGTCTCCGCAGTTGCCAGAGAGCGCCAGATGATACACGTCACCGTGCTTGCGTACCTACAATGTCGCAGGGAGCCCGTATGTTCGTACGTGTAAAACATAAAAAGATCGTACATTATGTCATAGAAGAAACAAGACATCAGAGGATACTCCAGGAGCATCGGAATTTCAACACCCATACTAAAATTTGCACATCTGTATGTCCATATTCCCAGTTAAGTGGGCCACGACCCGATATTAAGCTTTTCAATGTGATTTTCGGGATGTAAATTTTCTTGGAGTACCAGTACTGTGTTATCTCATGTTTGGTTCTTTATTATGGCATATGCCATACATGCTAGAAGTTGAAAACGTGCAACTGAAATGTAGCGAACAGTGTGTGGAACTAAAAAGAAAATTTCTTTAGCAAACCGACAAAAATAACTTCATTGTTCTGCAAGGCAATTAATGCTTGACTGTCAGAAAGGTGGAAATCAGAAATCTGTTTTGTTTTCATTTGACATGAGAGCAGTAAATGAAGAGGAAACAGCAAAAATCACTAAGTGTAAACATGGGTCACGTGGAGACTACCCACTATGCCACTGTGATTCAGTCTGCTCTGCGCATCAGCCTCGGATCTACAATATTTCCAAACCGGGGCAATACCCCGCCACTCCCTCGAGCGTTTGACATAGGACGTAAAAAATTTAAAAAAGTCGAGTTTTCAAAAATATGTACATTTTGTAGCGCACGTCTTTCTGAAGAGTCTGATGCATAAAACGTGTGATCGAGGAAATGTAAGTCATGTTATTTGGCCGTAAGTGTGCCAAAGTGCAGTGCCTCGCCTCCTCACACAGCATTCTTCTATCGCACGTCACTGTACTTCGCTCTGTGGAATTGAAACGTGTATATTTAGTAATGGATGCAATCAAACCATATTCAGGACAGTGGAAACTAAAATGTCCTGTGGTGACTCTCCTGCCTACAATTGGCCGGTTTGACATCCTGTCCCTCTTCTTCTTCTTCTTCTTCTTCTTCTTCTTCTTCTTTTTTGGTTAAGAACTCTTCAGAAAATTTGCACTCTTTATTCCCTATCAGCTAACAACTTGCTGCTTTGTGAGACATAAAATTAAATATACGACACAAAAACCCAGTAGACATGAGACAAGCAAAAGAATACACATTTCTTCAATCCTTAGTTCCTAGGTTGGGTTTTTTTTCCCTCTCTATCTTGTTACAGCGTTACATGGCGTGCTTTCCTTTCTGCGAAAGAATCTATTACCTCATCGAAGTTCGCCAAATGTTTTGCCACATGAAAAGTCGAAGTCTAATACCAAATAAGCTGTTAATGCTAATAGGACCCAAGACTGGTGTCGTTTCCCGATCTGATTACGTCTATTTTGTCACTCTCTGCTAGATAAAACAAAATAGGTCTTTCTAATACTGCAACAATTGTAATACACACCAAATAAACGAGACCGTTTGGCACAAACGGTCTTTTTTGTAACAACAGAATATAATTCACAAAGTACCAATATCAAATGCCTATTAGGCCTACTACAAGCAAATAGCCATACGTTAGGAATAGTTTCACACTTAATTCATACGCTACAGTTTCTCAAGTATGAGATCGAAAAGTAGTAGTACGAAATTTTTATACAAACTTGGAATCGTCATGTTGTTCCATAATTTGTGTGATGTCCCCGTTTCTTCTCCTTCCTCGTTCTAACAGTCTTGTTATCACTAATTCTGTAACTATTCCTGCCAATGTCAAAGCTTATTCGCAGGTTAACTCCACTAACTCTGCCAGAAACACCGGTTTAGTTATCCCTCGATTATTCTCCGGTTAGGCGTCGCAACGTGTTCGTACAACGCGTTTTCCGCGCTTCTTCCAGACTAGAATTTAAAGCGGCTGCTAGCCGGGGACTGTAGTTGTAGTTGTTTTTTGGGAAGGAGACCAGACAGCGAGGTCATCGGTCTCATCGGATTAGGGAAGGAAGTCGGACGTGCCCTTTCAAAGGAACCATCCCATTTGCCTGAAGCGATTTAGGAAACGATTTAGGAAAATCACGGAAAACCTAAATCAGGATGGCCGGACGCGGGATTGAACCGTTGTCCTCCTGAATGGGAGTCCAGTGTGCTAGCCACTGCACCACCTCGCTCGGTCCGGGGACTGTACAACTGGCCAAAAATTTTCTGTCAAAATTTCATTTTCTTAGATACACCGAGAAGGTAATACGTAATCTTTGTTACCTGTTATTCGTTTATTTCCACTTCTGTAGTCCGAATCTATGGATTTAGCTAGTAATTATAGTAATTATAACAACGCTCATCATTCGCAAACCCAACCAACCACACAATCAAGACAGCGCTTGGCATTCATCTGTTCGGCCTTACCCAGCTCAACTCGTATAGCCCCTTTTGTCTGCAGGAAAATTTGTTTCTACATGCGACGAGGATTCCGCTGACAGAGACATCATGTACACTATGTACGATTTCACAAATCAACATACAATTCATTCAGAAATCAACTTACAATGTGTTCAAAAATGTTCAAAAACCGGCAGGTATGCGTTTCAAAGTCATATGAATAATCGATAGACTAACGAGTGCTGGATGCTAGTCGCTTTGTGAAACAAGGTTTTTTCCCCTCAATAGTATGAATTTGCCCCCCCCCCCCCTCCCTCCTAGAACTGGGCCTTCTGCGCATGAAGAATCTGGCAGCTTGGGCGCGCCAGTAAAACTTTTCCCGGTAGCATCTAGCTGCGACTGCTTACACAGCCAACAGCCACATTTCTGTAGCCAGAAGTGGGAGAAGGTACTACTCAACTGCGCATGCACATGATCCCGCTCGTAACTGCTAAAACGAATCTAATGTAAACAGTTGTGACGTCATGCTCCTCGGAGGCAATTTGTTGTTATGGAACATTGCATAATCTTCCTAAAGCCCTTGACAAATTTTGCTGTTGGCAGACACTTGTATGAGCACTGTTTTGTTGCTGTATATGGCGCATTTCCTTTGCAATTTAAGTTTTATTTTCGTTTTTTCTCTCGTGCATGTTTTATTGTTGCAGTATTATTCTGAAATAGTGGTATACAGTAATATCCTTTGTTAGAGTATCGGTTCTTGCCAGTCAAAATTACAAAAATTTAACTGAAAACAAACACAATGAAAACTTCCTGGAATTCTAAAAAATTCCCGGGTTTTTCCCGGATCTCCCGGTTGTCCCGGGTCGTATACACCCTGCAGGTGAAAGAACTGCCCCGTACACCTGCCCACCACAGTTCAGTCACAGGCATTTCCTACCCTATAAAAGCAAGATCGACAAATAAAAGCAGTCATGTTATATATCTATCGCTTACGCTACAATTACTGCGCAGCATTCATGTGGGCATGCTGGGCACCACAACACAAATGATGGCAACAGCTGCTACACTATGCAAGTCATTTGGACACTACATTCCAAGACTAATTTGTCTGAACTACAAGGGTGGGAATTGTCTCCAGCGTATTTTGCGTTCTCGCAATCTGTCTGGCCTAAACCTCCATTAATCTGTCTCCCAATGCCTCACCTTATCTTTCCCCTTCTCTCTCCTGTCCCCACCACTCCTTCCCTGTTCAGACTGTGTACTACCGTCTCCCAACACCCCCCCCCCCCCCCCCCAAACACACACACACACACACACACACACACACACACACACACACACACACACACACACACAGAGAGAGAGAGAGAGAGAGAGAGAGAGAGAGAGAGAGAGAGAGAGATCATCCCCCTCCCGTTCTACTCCTCTCTATCTCTTATATGTTCTACCCTCTGAACTGCTTTCATCTTGTGCAGCCACAGTAGACTCTGTCAAAAGCCTGCCTCACAATATCCAGCTACCCCATTCTCGCTCTGTGCGTGTCTCTTCTAACTGCTCTCCTCATACATTCAACAGGCAGCCGCTCTCAATAATAGTTAATCAACAGTCTCACTGCGGCCATGGGTGTGTGGCTTTTTGGTTCTGTAGCACTGTGTGTGTGAATGTGTGTACTTTTGCTGGAAAAAGAGCAAACTAGTGCAAATAACATTTTCTGTTGAATACTTCTATGCACAACACATTAGTCAGCTATAGGTCAGTGGTTTCCTTTCGTTAATTTTAGGTAGAATATATGGAGCACACACAAAATCACTATAAAATTCATAAATACAGGAGAAATGGAAGGAAGGAAAGAGAATTAGTGTTGCTTGAAATTTTCTCATTGTTGTTCTGCTTCAGTAGTTCAAGGGCATGACATAGGATAATGGTCTAAGGAGACCAGGAATATATAAAATTCCATGCCAGTGTGAGGAACCATACATTGGCCAGACATGTCACACATCACCACATAGATGTGATGAACATAAACACCACATCAAATTATGTCAGCCAGAAAAATCTGCTGTTGCTCAACACTGTCTTGAAACTGGACATAGCATGAGCTATGGAGAAACAATGATCCTATGGCCTGCCTCCACGTACTGGGATAATCATTAAAGAAGCAGTCACAATACCTATAACTAACAACCTGATAAACACAGAACAGGATTTCAACTTAGCAACGCTTGGGAATCAGTACTGGTGTTACTAAGGTATCATTGGTTGGAGAATACAGAATCCAACGAGTCAACACAGACGGAGGATTGAAATTAGGACAGTTAAAATGGGGGCCAACACTCTGCAGCACACACACTGGGCTGTGATTTGTAGCTGCTCTTTTTCTACATTGCCATGCGAAGACCGTGACCTATTTCTCCAGCAGAGGACTTGGATCAATGGTTGGTTGGTTGGTTGATTTATTTGGGGAAGGGAGCAAACAGCAACTGGAAATTGTAAAAGACTGTCCATGTGGATGTGCACCTGGAGGAGAGGCCACTGAGTGTGAGCTAGCCCAAATACAGAAGTCATCCACATACAGAGCAGTGGTGACCAATGGTCTGGTAGAGGCCCCAAGTCCATCAACAGTGATTAGAAAAAGAATGACATTTAATATGGAGCCTGTGGAATGCCATTCTCCTGGATCTGTGTTGAGCTGAGAACTGTGTCAACCCGGACTCTGAACAACCAGTGGGACAGGAACTCGCTCTCTGTAGGAAAGGGGTTCAGAAGGAAAAACAGCACCAACTGGTTGCCATGTCATCTGATAAGAGTGTCTGGATGTAGGTATGGAGGGGCATGTGGTCAGCACACCACTCTCCCGGTTGAGTCAGTTTTCATGACCAGTGCTTCACAGTTGGCCTCACAAGGGCTGAGTACACCCCACTGCTAAAGCACTCAGCGGACCTGCAAAGTCACCCATCCAAGTTCTAGCCAAGCCCGACAGCACTTAACTTTGGTGATCTGACAGGAACCTGTGTTACCTCCGAAGCAATTCCATTGGTTGTGGGACAGAAACTAGCAAATAAAAATCAGCAGGGGCCCCGAAGACCCCACTCGTGAAGTGTAAGGAGGATATTATGGTGCCAAGCTCTGTCGCAGACCTTACGAAGAGCAAAGAAAACTACGACAAGATGGTGGTGTAGAGAAAAGACCTGCCGAAATGTGGTTTCCAATTGAAGCAAATGATCAATCAGAGACCATTCCTTCTGAAAGCTGCACTGTTAAGGGATGAAAGGTCCCAAGATACAAGGACGCAACTGAGTCGCCCATGAGACACCATCTATTCTAGTAACTTGCAGGTGATACTGATCAGGCTAATGGGCCAGTAACTATCAAGGGATGACAAATCCTTGCCACAATTAAGGACAGGAGCTGCTATACTGTCTCTCCTTTGAGAAGGGAAAATGCCTTGGTGCCAAATATGGTTAAACACCTGGAGGAGATATTGGCATTGTGGAGAACTGAGGTATTGAAGCAATTGGTTATGGATGGAATCAGGGCCAGGAGCTGAATCGTGGGAAGAAGAGAGGGCCAGAAGAAGCTCCCATTCAGTAAAAGCTTCATTATGGAATTTTGCCTCACAAAGGGGTAAAAAATAGGAGGCAGCTGGGTAAGTGTCTGTCGCTGATGCCATCACAAAACGGGTTGCAAGGAGTTCCAGAGAACTGATGGATCTGTACAAAGGCCACCTTGAAGGGCAAGACCCAGAATGGAAGACTGCCGCTAACAACCTCGGAGGTGGGAAGTGTAGCCCACACAATGACGACGGGGTGACATGATAAATAAGATGTTAGACTCAGGTTATGAAGAGGAAATGGTACCTCCGACGGCACTGGAGGGGGGGGGGGGGGGGGGGGGACAGGGCACCTGAGGGGGGGGGAGAGTCTGTCCTGGAACTTACGTTTCTCCTTCTCTTTCAGAGGCTGAGGACGGCAGGGCACAGAGGAAGAGCAGGCTTCTGCAAGATCTGGAACCGAAAGAGCGAGTGATATTGGTGCACACAGACTGTGTGTTCTGTGGCTGAGGTGGGGAAGCAGTCCTCTGGGAGAACCATCACCAACAGGCACCAAAGAAGGGGGACACTTTTTTGGCCGAGGAAGGGGAGCGGCACATGGAGGGGAGGGCATGGGAACTGCAGGGGAGGGGGCGAAGAGAAAGGGACAAGGAAGAGGAAGGGGGAAAGGATATAACATAGGCAAAATTAGAACCAAGGTGTGAACATAAACAAGAAAAAAAATTCCTGTATTTCCCAGTCAAAAATGCACTTTTTCCTCACATGAAAATACACTTCTTCCTGGCTGAAAAATACACTTTTTCCATGATAAGTGACAATATACTTTTCCTTGTAGGTGTAAAAATATCAATGCTTTGTATGGCAAAGGTTTTATAACCAGCGTGGAACTTCAAAGACCGAAAAAAAAGAAAAAAATTTAAAAAAATTTTAAAAATAAAACTTGCAAATAAAAAAAGTTTTGGGAAAATCTGATGTGTAGCAGCATTTACACTGCATATTTTCATATTACAATACACAGCATATTTTTGTATTTGTATTGTGAGAGTACAGATTTGAAACAGCATGGTAGTTTCCGAAGCACTGAAATCGAGATTGAAATGCGCTTTTGTAAGCCAGTCATAGCTCATGTCACATGATCTTGCCAGCCAATGACAACAGATATTCAGAGCATACGACATGTGACGTAGCCAGCCAATAGCAACATCACTGTTAAATAGTGGCGATACACAAATAGGAAAAGTTAATAGTTTAAATTTATGTACATAGTGTAGCTACACAAAATAATATGGGTCTTTAATATTAATTAGCTACAAGAGAAGGTAAGCTTTTACATATAATGTTGGTCTTTTTTGTGTATGTTACGCTTTAAGATACGTCACACGAATGTACCAGTAAAATTTTAAATAATGATATTAATATTTGGTCTACTGAAATCAAAATTCTTCTAAGTGGCTAGTCCTGAATGTATTAAATTTTAAATAAGAGTCAAACACATTGTGATCCAAGAAATTCATTGCAACATCTGCACACAACATAATTCATCTTGTGTAAAAGGAAATTTGTTTTGAAACAAATGCTTTTCAAAGCACCATTCGCCATATTTTCCCACAACCTGTTAGAAATAGCTTCGTTTCAGCAGCTGCAGAGAACACCAGAAAACAGGTGTTACTGCTCCTGGGCAGCTACGATGACGTAGGGAGCCCATATGTTCGTATATTAAAAACAAAGATTCCAAGACTTACCAAGTGGGAAAGTGCCGGCAGACAGGCACAATGAACAAAACACACAAACACACACACACAGAATTACTAGCTTTCGCAACCGATGGTTGCTTCTTCAGGAAGGAGAGGGAAAGACGAAAGGATGTGGGTTTTAAGGGAGAGGGTAAGGAGTCATTCCAATCTCTTTGCCTTTAAATATGTCTGCTTGTGTCTGTGTATGTGCGGATAGATATGTGTGTGTGTGTGTGTGTGTGTGTGTGTGTGTGTGCACACGAGTGTACACCTGTCCTTTTTTTTCCCCTAAGGGAAGTCTTTCCACTCCCGGAATTGGAATGACTTCCTACCCTCTCCCTTAAAACCCACATCCTTTTGTCTTTCCCTCTCATTCCTGAAGAAGCAACCATCGGTTGCGAAAGCTAGTAATTCTGTGTGTGTTTGTGTGTTTTGTTCATTGTGCCTGTCTGCCGGCGCTTTCCGGCTTGGTAAGTCTTGGAATCTTTGTTTTTAATATATTTTTCCCATGTGGAAGTTTCTTTATATATATATATATATATATATATATATATATATATATATATATAGAGAGAGAGAGAGAGAGAGAGAGAGAGAGAGAGAGAGAGAGAGAGAGAGAGAGAGAGAGAGATCCTACATGGCGTCGTAAAAGAAATAGGTTACTCCAACAGCATCGGAATTTCGTACATCATACCAAAATGCATAATTCAACTTAAAGTGGTCATTCATATGTCAAGATTCACAACGAAGTAGGCCCCAACCTGATATTAAGGTTTCAGTGCAGTTTTCGGGATGCAAATTTTTTGAACTACTGGTGCTGTATTATATCATGTGTGGTTCTTTATTATGGCATAATGCCATACGTGCCAGAAGATGAAAACGTGTACTTGAAATTCAGTGAACAGTTGAAACTAGCCAATAGTGTGAAATGAGAGATGATGATTCAAATAAACTGACTGCCTCTACATCTACATCTACATCTACATCCATACTCCGCAAGCCACCTGACGGTGTGTGGCACAGGGTACTCTGAGTACCTCTATCGGTTCTTCCTTCTATTCCAGTCTCGTATTGCTCGTGGAAAGAAAGATTGTCGCTATGCCTCTGTGTGGGCTCTAATCTCTGATTTTATCCTCATGGTCTCTTCACGAGATATATATAGGAGGGAGCAATATGCTGCTTGACTCCTCGGTGAAGCTATGTTCTCGAAACTTCAACAAAAGCCTGTACCGAGCTACTAAGCGTCTCTCCTCCAGTGTCTTCAACTGGAGTTTATCTATCATCTCCATAACGCTTTCGCAATTACTAATTACTAAATGAACCTGTAATGAAGTGCGCTGCTCTCCGTTGGATCTTCTCTCTCTCTTCTATCAACCCCTTCTGGTACGGGTCCCACACCGGTGAGCAATACTCAAGCAGTGGGCGAACAAGTGTACTCTAACCTACTTCATTTGTTTTTGGATTGCATTTCCTTAGGATTCTTCCAATGAATCTCAGTCTGGCATCTACTTTACCGACTATCAACTTTATATGGTCATTCCATTTTAAATCAGTCCCAATGTCTACTCCCAGATAATTTACGGAATTAACTGCTTCCAGTTGCTGACCTGCTATATTGTAGCTAAATGATAAAGGATCTTTCTTTGTATGTATTCGCAGCACATTACACTTGTCTACATTGAGATTCAATTGCCATTCCCTACACCATGCGTCAATTCGTTGCACATCCTCCTGCATTTCAGTACAATTTTTCATTATTATAACCTCTCGATATACCACAGCATCATCCGCAAAAAGCCTCAGTGAAATTCCGATGTTATCCACAAGCTCATTAAATGACACTGGCATTCAGTAGCTGGAGAGACTTAGCACACTTGCTAGTGACTTTCATTGCAGCCTCACATCAAGAGAGCTGGGCACCATGTCCTATATGCTGCTTCTGTGCTGGGACACCATTATCCTCAGGACACCAGGCTGGTGAACTTAGAAATTTGTGCATTACACCTTGATGCAGTAGGAAATCTAGGTTACCTCACACACTGTGCATTCAATGTACACATTTGGATGGATATTGGATTGAGAGGGTTAAATGGACCAAACTATGATGTCATCAGTTCCTCCATCCTGTATGTATCAAGCTGAGAAGAGTCCTCAGAGAGCAAGGAGACAAGACGAATCCTGTTGAAACCAACTGTAAGAGAGAATCAGTAAAACCAGGAGATGGAAGCAAGCAAAAGTTGGTTGGTTGATTGATTGATTTGGTGGAGGGGACCAAACAGATAATGGAGGGACGGAGAAGGAAGTTGGCCATGCCCTTTCAAAGAACCATCCTTGCATTTGCTTGATACGATTTAGGGAAATCACAAAAAATCTAAATCAGAATGGCTGGATGTGGGGTTGGACTGTCGTCCTCCCGAATGTGAGTCCAGCGTGCAAACAATTGCACCACCTTGGTCAGTCAAGTAGAAGTGAGACAGGGATACGAACATGAAGGTGAGATGTTCTGTCCAGAACACGGCTGGAGGCCCTCAGACCATGTTAGGCGATCGGAGATGCACTCTCTGTATCCAATCGATGTTTCCTCACCCTCCATTACCACAAGCAAACTAGTGAGAGAGACAAGTGGATAAAATCTCAGGGGCGAGAAAAATGAGCATGAGACAGTAAACCAATGACAGATGTAAAAAAATAGGAAGAATTAAAAGGTATGGGAAGAGCAGGAGCCAGGCTGGACCATCGAGCAAGGGCAGCTATGGACCCCCTCCCTGGGTTGGAGGAGCAGACGACAAGGCACCCCTCCATTCCATCAAGCAGTTAATGAGGCTAATGTGCCCTACCTCAGGGAGAGGAGCAGGAACCATTCACGAGTAGCTCGCAAGCACCAGAAGCAGTGTGTCAGCAAGTTTATTATTTTGCCGGAAGATGGCCAAGTGAGAGCAGTCCAGTAGAGTCCCGCCATCAGATGGGAACCACTCTGACAAGTGTAGCAGGTCCTTGCATCATAGGATGTGACCATGGCTTAGTAAAGTGATGCTAGTGCGAGAGAATGGTAGATTCCTGTGACAAGCAGAAACAGATGACTGCTGCATGGTCATGGTCCCCTTTACTGCTCGCAGTTTGTTTGGAGAAACAAGAGCACACCAATCTGTGTTCCAAGCCTCCAACAACTGACAGCAGAGTCAACCAAAATTTCGGTTCTGGTAGCTCCCCAAATGACCAACCAACCAGTTTGATAGAGGTCAGAAACGAGATCCTGGATAGTCACAACCAATGGGTGTCAATGGTCGCACTGATCGATAGCCTGAAGACTACTTTGGGAGTCACTGCCAGTTACGAATACCTTGCCAGTGCAAGAACGAATGTGACTGAGGACTTGAGTGATGGTCAACAATTCTACAGTGAATACGCAAAACCAGTCCATCCATGGATCTTAGTCCATCCATCAGCATATATCAATCCCGAAACCAGAAATGCACCAAGGGTAGCCAGGAACAGGTGGAGAAAAATCATGGGGTCAACAGTCTTTTGGTCCAAAGGATAGGTCCAGACAGATCCGAGAACAGGGAACACACCATGGGGGAGTATGCAATTGCTCCCTTACAAGAGGTGACAGTGTCAGAAGTTGGAGTTCACAGCAAACTGTGGTCATGACACCAGACCTGTGCCTCTAATGTGGGAGGTGAATTCCCTACTGGGAAAAAAAGACATGGTTATTCGGATGCTCAGGGGAGCAGTGAATAATTGTTTCACATAGCTGAGCAATAGTTGCTGAAGCCAATCTGTAAAGAAGGGACCCGAGTCTCAAGTAGGCTGCTTGGACGGCAGATCCGAAAGGCACTTAACACAAGCTGGATGCCACAATAGTATATTGGGCCCAGCATTCACAGTGCTGAAGGTGATGCCAAACTATACACCAGACTCTCATAATCAGGATACGACAGGATCAGGACGCTGTAAAGCTGCAAAAGGGTAGAGAGATCTATGCACCAGCTGGCGTTACTGAGGCAGCACAGGGTATTGAGACATGACCAGCACTTCCATATAAGTTGGTGGTGATGGTGAAGCCACATTAACCGGGCACTGAAGAACAGTCACAAAAAGCAATAAGACTCCACTACTTTGAGCAAATGGTCGTGGAGGTAGAGTTCTCATTGTGAGTACACATTACGACAGCAACAGAAGTGCATAGCATATGTCTTCATGGCTGAAACCTGGATGTCGTGAGAGCCGAGGACTGCAACTTTCGCATGTCACCCTGCAGTCACCGTTCTGCAACATCCATGGTGGGAGAGCAATAGTAAATGCAAAAGCATTGATACACACTAGAAAAGGGAGGCAGTTTAGTACAGAGACCTGCGAGGCCCCATTCTCTTGTATATCATAGGTATGTGGGACTTATGAATTTGAACTGGAAAGAACATAGTGACAAGAAGTTCCTGGCAAAAATATAGAGCAGCTGTTTGCAAGTCAAAGAAGACAATGATAAAGTGTTGATGCTGGGTAAAAGCTGACTGGATGGCAGACTCCAGACAGGCCAAACTGTCAGCAGTAGAATGGCCTTGGTGAAAACCACCCTGGGATGAAGGGGAGCCAAAAGACTTAATACTCATTCAAGTAACTTGCAGAAAACATTTGTAAAACTAATTGGATAGTAGCTTTTCATTTCAAGGGGGGTGTTTACCAGATTTCAGTACCAGGATGATCACACTTTCTCATCTCTGAGATAGTACCACACCCTCGTTACAAATAAGGCTGAAACTGGCAAGGGCATGACACTAAAAATTCACCGATAGGTGAGTATTTGCCTAGGGATGTAGTCTGGCCTTGGAGCTGTGTTAGGGCAAAGGACTAGGAAACTGAGGAATTCTCATTCACTGAACAAAGCATTAATGGCTCCAGGTGATGTGTAGTGAAAAGTAAGGGAATTGACTCCAATCGCTGTTTGAGGACACAAAATGCAGGTTGACAATTCTCAGACACAGAGACTCAAGCATAATGCAGAGCAAAATGTTCAGCGATAGCATCTGGGTCAGTGTAGACATCACCATTTAGGGAGACACCAGGTACACCTGTGGGTGACTGGTGTCTGCAGAGGTACTGAACCTTTGCCCAGACCTGCAAATGAGGAGTACCACAAGTTAAACAGGGAAGGGGGCAGGTGGATCAGTTAGTGGTAACAGAAATATCCCCTGCCACACCCCATCAGGTGGTTTGCAGAGTATCGATGTAAGTGTAAATGGAGAGGTAAAGACATTCCAGTCAGCATTGCTGCGAGCAAATCTGGGTGGACAACCAGACAAATGATGCTGAGTGAGGGACAGGATGATTAGAAAACAATCGCTGTCACACAGGGCACCATGGACTCTCCAGTGGATGGGAGGGAGAATATCAGGGCTGCAAATGGAAAGATCAATTGCCGAATAAGATACATACGCCACACTGAAGTGTGTGGGGTAGCGGGATTGAAGAGACAAAAATCTTGCTGTGAGAGCAAATTTGCAAAGTTTCGACAGCTTTACCATGGCCAGTTGAGATAGTTCCGCCCCACACAATATTGTGCCCATTGAAGTCATCCGAACAGAGGGAGGGTAGGGAGAGCTGAGAAATCAGTGCAGACAATGTCTGAGAAACTTCACTATCAAGAGGAGATCTGTGTTCATTATCAGGAAGTAAGTAGACATTAAACACAGTAAAATTCAGCTATGTCCACTCACAAATAACCACAGCCTCCAAAATTGTATTGAATGGGATGTGTTCACTGTAGACAGGGTGCAGAATGTACACGCAAACTCCACCAAACACTTTGTCTAGTCAGTTTGATTCTTAAAATAGCCTTAATAGGCATGGAGAGAAGGGATTTGCAATGCTGAGAACTGAATTTCCTGGAGGGTAAACATTGTAGCTCCGCCAGGTGGTGAGAAAAACTGCAACAATTACATTGGAAGATCATGCTACTGGGGGCCAGGAAGGGACCAAGAAGGCAAATCATGCCCTTGGCTCATCTGCTGCCACAAACTGCAAGAATGTGGCAGCAGGTAGGTTGAGTGAGGGAATCTGGTGCCACAGGGGGCACCAGAAATGACACCTCAGGTACAGAGTTGGAACATGTGGGCTCCTATGGCACGGGGATCACCAGAACCTCCTCCGTCTTCGAGGTCTTTTTTTTTAGGCGAATTCCATGTCTGCAAGACTTTTCTGACCTACTTTCAGGGATAAAGGAGGATCACAAAGCAATATCCACTTGTAGATCAGTAGAACCTTGGGAAGGGAACATCATGAGGGACATCTGCATCATAAAAGGCACTGGAAGAGGGTGTTGCTCCTCTGGCTGGGGGAGGGCATACAGTTGTTAGAGAGGATGACACTGTCATACCCATATCAATAATCACCACCACAACCACCACACATACATACATACATGATGCAAACACATACATACATACATACATGATGCAAACAAATCTTATTCTTTCTTGTCATCCTCATGAGCGAGTCAGGCAAGATTCTTTATTCTTGGACTTCCTTTTCTCTTTGGAAGGCAGTGCAGTCCAGTGAACAGGAAGAATGGTGCTCCACACAGTTGACTCAGACATGGAAGGGGTACAAGGAATGTCTGTGTCACGTCTACAATCCCTAAGATGGGGCTGGTATTACAATGCGAAGGCATGCCTGAATATCATGCATTTGAAGCACTGGATCAAATGGGGTGTATAAGGTTTCACATCAAATCGATACACCAACATATTGATCTTTTCAGGTAATGAGTCGCCTTCAAAGGCCAAGATGAAGGCCCAGTATCCACATTATTGTTCTTTGGTCCCCACAGGGCACAAGCACAAAATGCACACCCAGGTGCCCCATACTGACATGCAACTTGTCTTTGGTCAGTAAAGGGAGGTTACAGTGGACCATGATACTGTGTACCTTATTAAGCCTGTCATGGGGGATGATAGTTACAGGAATGTCACACAGCTTGTCACAGGCAAGCAGTGTCCATGACTGAACAGGGGATGCCATCTTAATGAAAACTGAACCACTTGGATTTTCAAAACCACTGCTACTTTGCCAAAATCTGCCCACAAGATGTTCAACAAAGAATAATGGTTTTGTGGTCAAAATGGAATTTCCTTTGGTCCAAAAGATTACTAAGTATACGCAAAGAAAAAAAAGAAAGATATTAATAAATCATATAAACGGTAAGCATATTGCCACACTGTCCACCGAGATGTACTATAATTGCAAAACTGACTTTGTTCCATATAACTGTGGTAAGTCACAATTACGATTCATGGGACAAGCAAATACCTGATGAAAGTCAAGTGTGAAGTAGATATGAGGTAAGAGAAGAAACTATACCAATATGTTCACAATTGTGAAGTGGAGATTTGTGTACGATATTTGAAGCAACACCGATACTATGAAATTTCTCTTTGGTTATCTACGTGAACATTTCGTGCCTTATGGTACTCTTGTTCACCACTTACGGAGGCCTGTCCAAATAACGAATAAAAAAGAAGCTGAATTGTATTCCAGTGACAAGGCTTGCTTCAGAAGAAGAAATGCTTGTACTCTTCAGAATTACAAAAACTCTGGTGAGGGAGAAATAGGTAAAAGTCTAGATCTACATGTTTCGTGCAGTAATGTTTGTCGTACTTGCTGAGATGTATGGTAGGAAGGAAACAGGGTGTGCCAACTGCTGGGTCTATCCAGCCAATGAGAGAGCACCAAACAGACAGTGAATCACAAGGTTGTGGTTAGGTTTGGCCAAATAGCATAAATTAAAAATCCTGGTTGCCAAATATTTGCCTATTTGTTCCAAATGTGTTAAGATTTTTGGGTTTGCGGTATAGTGACATGAAATGAGACAATATTTCTTCTTTGTTGTCACAAATATTTGACTAATTATGATTGTTGTTGTTGTTGTTGTTGTTGTACGGTTAGGGCAGTTACTTTTAACAATAGCTAATAATGACAAAAGTGTAATTCATTAGAACTTTCAGGTAACTTTGAATCACAATTATATACTTCTAAAATTTTCTCATCACATCTTGCATAAAAAATTACGTCTTACTGGCTCTGTCACCCATCTATCAAAACTTGCCGACACTGGCATTATTAGCATCACATTAAATGGTTGGACAAGGTAGGAGGGGGGTGGAGGCAGCTCTGGGTAATATATAAAATAATATCTTTAAATCACTTTCAGTTGCACTGACTTCTTCAAAAATTCATTCATGCACCTATTTCTATCAACAACCTGCTAGATGCAGCACTAACTCCTTTATATCATTTATAGAATATATTTTCTGTGGAAATTCACACACCAGTACAGTAATTTATATGCAGCAAACTGTTGCGCAAAATTAGCTGCTATGGATCAGAGGTGGGTGCTGCAATGTGAATACAATGCCAGTCTCAACGGATGTTCCAGAGATTTCATGAGCAGAAAATGTCCAAAAGTGGACAGCCAGCAAGTATGTTCCTTATGGTATACAGCACAACGTAGTTCTGAACAATGCAAAGGGCATAAGAGCCTTATCTGACTGGGATACTACATGACCTGTGGCATCCCTCAAGGTCCCATGTTGGGTACTTAATTATTCATTATATTTATAAATGACCTTCCAGTTCCCTGTCTTTGCAGATGAGACAAATATTTTGACAAATTTCATAACAGCAATGCAGGGAGAATGTTATACATGATATATCAATAAGTCCTGCAAATGGTCTGAAATCTAATGTCAGCCAGACACAACTCACACAGCATTACACATCACTGAAAGCAGAGGGGAAAAAATGTACTGTTTATGTAATGGGAGTGCAATCATTATAATTCTGCCATCTACAAATATGCAAGCTAAATGGGTCTGCACACATCCCTGACTCATGTAAGAGACTGATCTCAGTACTCTTTACTATCCACAATACTGTTTGATACAGTGATACGGTTGTAACCAGAGCTGTGTACTTGGGCTATTATCATTCAATCACATCTCATGGGATAATATTCTGGGGCAACTAACCATCTGCAAAAGAAGCCTTTACTGTAAAAAATGCAAATGATCAGAATCATGTGTGAAACCCAGCCAAGATGGTTATGGAGAAACTTATTCAAACACCTACACAGACTCATCATGAGACAGCTCAGTACATTCTTCCTCTTATGTCATTTGTTACCAAAAAATTTTGGTTGTAAGAAATGAACAAAGTATATCATTATTTTAATAGAAAATAAGTGTGATTTGATACAAGAGGGAAGTAAAAAGCTTCAACTTAATACAAAACACAGTTCACTATTTCAGCAAAAAGTGTATAATGCTATTTCAGTGAACACCAAATCTAATAAACCTGACCTAAATACACTTAAAAAATACAGGTTGTCCATAATTAAAGTTCTAGTTTCAATATACTATAGAAAGAGATGGTTGGTTGGATCAGAACATGGGGAAAAGGACCAAACTATGAGGTCATCAGCCCCTTGTTCCTAATAAAACAATGCCACAAGTGTGAGAATAAAACAGACGAGACATATAGCACAAAACGGAAAAAAAGGAAAGATAAGAACTAAGGAAAGGCAACAAACACTAAAAGAAACAAAAGAGGACAAGAAAACAACAGAGAGATGCAAGAAACAGTTGGAAGAGAGGAAGCAGATTACAGTGGCTGGCCGACCACGAAAATAAAAAGGAAAAGCCAGTCACCCTGCAGCACATTAGAAACTCCATCCTAAAAGCACTAGGGTGGAGGACACAGAGGGGCAAAGGACATGCGCTAAAACTCAGATTGAATGATAAAACCCACCCTCGCAAATGAAACATAAAACCAAATCAGCCAATGAGACGTTGTCTGCTAAAATCAATGATAACGGGTCCGGCAACCGAAGATGAAGTCGCAGGGCAGCCAAAGAAGGACAGAGCAGAAGAATATGGGCCGCTGTCAACCAGGCACCGCACCGACACTGAAGTGGGTCTTCACGGCACAGGAGGTAGCCATGGGTCGCCCAGGCATGGCCAATGTGGAGCTGGCAGAGAACCACGGAGTCCCTGCAAGAGGACCTAATTGAGGACTTCCACACATTCGTGGTCCAATTAATGGCTTGCAGTTTGTTGTGCGTACTGAGATGCTGCCATTCCATCTCCCAAAGCTGAAAACCCTTGCAGCATAATAACGAACGCAGCTCATTTTCCGGGATGCCCATTTCCATAAGTGGAGATCCTGTCAGCAAATTCATCTCCTGGGATTCCAACATGACCAGGGGTCCAGATGAACTCCACTGAACGACTGGACCATTCCAGAGCATAGAATCCTGGATGGATGCTGCCAAAGGATGACAAGCGTAGCACTCGTCGATAGTTTTCAGGCTGCTCAAGGAGTCAGTACATAAAAGAAAAGACTTCCCAGGGCATGAACGGAGATACTGAACTGCACGAGAAATGGCCACCAGCCTTGCAGTGAATACACTGCAGCCATTGGGTAAGGAATGCTGTTCAATATGGCCGCCATGAACTTAGGCAAAGCCAACATAACCATCAGCCATCAAGACGTCCGTTTAAACCACTTCGGAGCCCCGGAATATATCAAGAATCTATAGGAAGTGACAGCAGAGAGCGGCAGGGTTAACGGAGTCCTTAGGGCCACGTGAAAGGTCCAGACAAAGATGCAGCCAAGGCGTACACCATGGAGGCATACGTGAAAGGGCCGCAAGTAGAGGTGGTAAAGGGAAGGACTGCAGTTTGGAGAGAAGGGACTGCATGCAAACCGCAATCATTGCCACGACCTGGGGCACTGATGCGGGAAATGGACTGTGCGGGCGGGAAAAGGAGATGGTAATTCAGATGCTCAGGAGAACTACGAATGTGCACTGCGTACATGGCGAGCAGTTGTGCACCTCTGGTCTGCAATGGAGGGACCCCAGCCTCCCCCAGTAACCTGGTCACCGGACTCATCCTAAAAGTTCCTGTTACTAGTCAAGCCCTACAGTGGTGCACAGGGTTGAGCACATGTAATGCTGAGGGCACTGCCGAACCATAAGCCACACTCCCTTAGTCAATTTGGGATTGGACAAGGGCTCTGTAGAGCCACAGCAGCGTTGAGCTATCCCCATCCCAACTCTTGTTTCTCAGGCAACGGAGGGCATTTAGGAGCTGTCTGCACTTCTGCTTAAGCTGATGAAGATGAGGAAGCCAAGTCAATCAAGTGTCAAAAACCAGTCCTAAGAATATATCTGTCTCCACTACAGTGAGTGGATCGTCATGAAGGTAAAGTTCTGGGTCCGGGTGAATGGTACGATGCTGACAGAAGTGCATGACACATGACTTTGCGGCTGAAAACTGGAAGCCATGGGCTAGAGCCCATGACTGCGCCTTGTGGATGGCCCTCCATAGGCGACGCTCAGCAACACCAGTACTGGAGCAGCAGTACGAAATGCAGAAGTCGTCTGGATACAGAGAAGGTGAGACTGAGTGCCCGACAGCAGCTGCTAAACCGTTAATGGCCACTAAAAATAGAGAGGCAGTCAATACAGAGCCTTGCCGGGCTCCATTCTCCTGGATATGGATGGAACTACGGAAGGCACCAACTTGTACATGGAAAGTACGCAGTGACAGGAAGTTTTGGATAAAAATCTGAAGCGAGCGCCGGACACCCCACTCATACAATGTGGCAAGGATATGATGTCACCAGGTCGTGTGATATGCTTTACGTAAGTCAAAAAAGATGGCAACCATGTGTTGCCAGCTGTAAAAGGCTGTTCGGATGGCAGACTCGAGGGATGCAAGATTATCAGTGGTAGAGCAACCTTGGCAGAAGCTGCCCTGACATGGAGCCAGTAGGCCACGTGACTCCGGGACCCATATACCATATGTTCCAGCAGTTTACAAAGAACACTGGTGAGGACGATGGGCCGATAGCTATCCACATCAAGCGGATTTTTACTGGGTTTGAGCAGCGGAATGCTGGTGCTCTCCCTCCATTGCGATGGAAAGATGCCATCGCAACAGATCTGGTTGAAAACGACAAGGAGATGTCGCTTGCAGTCAGATGAGGTATGTCATCGGATCCACAGCCAGACGATTGGCTGTGGATCCAATGAGGCACAGGAGCTGTGCTGGGGCAATGTGCAAGGGCACTGAGGAGCTACCACTCTGTAAATGGGGCATTATAGGATTCACAGTGGCTTGTAGTGAATGAAAGGATGTTCCCTTCCAGCCGCCATTCAAGAGTGTGAAGGCTGGAGGGGGAATTCTCCAACGCAGAGGCTCGAGCAAAGTGCTCAGCAATCGTGTTTACATCAGTAGATAACACGCCATTTATGGTAACACCAGGAAGACCTGTTGGGGTCTGGTACCCGAAAAGACATTTGATCTTTGCCCAGACTTGGGAAGGTGACGTATGGCACCCAATGGTTGAGACATATTTCTCCCAACACTCCTGCTTCTGTCATTTGGTAAGTTGGCAAATGCAAGCATGGAGCCGTTTCAAGGCTATGTGGTACTCCAGGGAAGGGACCGCTTATGCCGCTGTAGACCTCGCCAACGCTCCTTAACTGCTTCAGCGACTTCTGGTGACCATCAAGGGACTGCCTTATGCCTCGGGCACCCTAAAGAGCGAGGGATTGCATTTTCTGCAGCAGAAACAATTGTTGTAGTCACCTGCTCAACAATCACTTTGATGTTAGCGTGTGGGAGAGATTCAACGGTGACAACAAAGGTGAAAGTTTCTCAGTCCGCCCTGTTTAAAGCCCATCTGGGCAGGTGTTGTGGGCCTGACACTGGGGCAGTGGCAGGAAGATGGGGAAGTGGTTACTACCACACAGATCATCATGTACTCTCCAGTGGAAAGATGGGACAAGTCCTGTGCTGCAAATTGATAAGTCAATGGCCGAGCAACTACCACAAGCCACATTGAAATGTGTGGCGGCCCCAGTATTAAAAGAAGCAGAGGTCGAACTGAGACAGTAAAGTTTCGTTGTCTCTGCCACAGCCAGTAAGTACAGTGCCACCCCACGAGGGGTTATGGGCATTATAATCTCCCAGAAGTAGTAAAGGTTTAGGGAGTTGATCAATCAGTGCTACTAATACATTCAAGGGTACTGCTCCACCTGGATGAATACACACATTGCAGACAGTTATTTCCCGTGTCGTCCTTATTCAATATTTTCGTGCAGACATAATTTGATGAAATTTTTGAAATTCTTATACTGATCGGCTGAACCACCACTAATGTAATAAATGTTCTTAATGTTTTCAATCTTTGTCTTTAAATATGCTATTAACTTTATTTGAAAGGCATGAACAGCAATGGTATCATGATGGAGACAGTTGCTGAGCATATAAATTCTAATACTCTGACATTATTTGCCGACAAAATAGACAACAAAGGATGTAATGTGGCCTGACTATACTCCCAATTAAATCCTTGCACAACATCTTTAACAACAAATATATAAATCTCAGCAAACTCCATCAATATAACTAATTCATTTTCTGCAAGATTTCTTTTTAGCTGCTTGAGGTATAAACTTTGACGTTTTGACACAAAGTGATGGTGTCTTAAACCGGTAATTTTCAAAATCAGCACCTAGATGAAATATTCAACAGTTCTCTGACATATCTCTAATGTGTGTCTGTCAGCATGGACCATTGCTTGTATTCCATTGTTTCTTCAGAGCCCTCGTCCTTTTGATTCCAAACTGCCTACAGTTCTTTTCATCAAATTCTTGTAGTCATATTGGATGGATGTTGCTGAAGCCAAAATGAATGACATTTTGATGAATTGCACATACACATACTGAACGTGATTCAGAAGCATCAGCTGCAGTACACCATTTCAGCCCGACCTCGCAAAATTTAGAGAATCTCAGTTGATTTCCATACTGCTTACAATAAGCAATGAACATGTCTTTCAGGTTATAAAGGAACAGACATTTCTCCTAGAGAAACTTTCTCACTGCAACCACAACCCTTTTTGCAATAACATAAAAGAGAAAACTCACTTCAATAACGTGAGGACTTTTGCTTTACTTCAATACTGAGCTTTTTCCCTTTTCAGTTATCAGGTGTTACCAAAATCCCACCTTCCATCTTTAAGTTTTCTAACCTTCTTCACCATTTTAGTTGGAATAGCAAATTCTTTAGCCTTTTTTCAATAGTCCTGCTATTTGAGGTCAGGGTCAAAATTTGAGATTTACTGCAACTGCCTGGCGTCTGAAGCTTAACCCAGATAACCCTGACATGCTTCTGGAAGGACGATGTCACTTACTGTTGAAATTATTTATTTTTGTGAATAACACATTGTTGCAACAGGCTGTGATGCATTGTTATATGAAGTAGGCAGAGTCAGTTGCGTGTGCGACTGTCAGTTTGACACTGTTGTTCATAGTGAGTGAGAAACTATGTCTTGAAAATAGCGCCAATTTTACCCTGGACGAACTGACTGCCCTTGTCATCGATGGGTGTGTATATTTTCTTTCATACTGCATCAATAATTCTGAAAATTGTCATATAATATCTTAAAGAATTAACCTATATAATTTATGGGTTCATATTACAATTGATAGTTTTCATAAGTTGTAATTCAATGATGTTTTCAACCGTCCTTCCACAAGGACGTCAGGGTAATATGTTGTCATTTTGTATTCACAGGAAACGATGTACACTGATGGAACTTTTGGACAAAAAAATTGTTCAAATGGCTCTGAGCGCTATGGGACTTAACTGCTGAGGTCATCAGTCCCTTAGAACTTAGAACTACTTAAACCAAACTAACCTAAGGACATCACACATATCCATGCCCAACCTAGGATTCGAAACTGCAACCCTCGGTTCCAGATTGTAGAGCCTAGAACCGTTTCCAGGGAACAAAAGGAAAGGATTTGCATGCCTCAACTAACTTATTACACTTCTACAATATTCATAAAGGAGGCATAGAGTGAACTAACCAAAACGTATCCATATATATATGCTTTGTAAGAGGGCAAAATGTGGTCAATTTCCCGATTGCTGCACATTTTATAGACATTGCAGAGCAAAATGCCTGGGATCTTTACAAGCACAATGAAGAACCCATAGATCATCTGACATTTCTTCATAGATCATCTGACATTTCTTCGTCAAATTGTCACTGAAATTCTTGAAAGTAACAAAAGAGTCACTACCAGCAAAGGACGTCCTAGTATAAGGGGGCAAAACTAGGTTCTAGATTTGATGGAAGAGAACATTATGTTGCTGAATTACCAATGGACGAAATAACAAAAAAGAAGAACCAGCTGAAATGTCGAAGTTACCACAAAAAACTACTACTATGTGTGTAAAATGTGACGAACCACTTAAATTTTGTTGCTTTCTGTCTTATACTAGTGCATAAAATGTGTGTATAGATTATTTTCTTTGTTTTTTTGTATGTATTATCTGTTTTAGCCCATGATTCAAATTTATTTATGTTTATTTGAAAGTATAAAAACCAAAACAAGTTAATTGTGCAATGTCATATACTTTAAAAACATGTTCCCTTATTGTCCTGATGTCTTTCTGGAAGGACGCCCATTTTTGGAAATACTGAATAAAAATAAATACTCAAAATTGTTTTTACTTTCTTCCTTACAACCTTATGAATGAATGTAGATAAGATAATCAATTTTAAAAAACAAATAATTCAGGACCATCTGGGTTAATCTTAGGGTCTTCAATTACGACATCCATGTCTTCACATTTTTGGCACTCTTCTGTTTGCATTTGAGTAACACCCACTTGGCTCACACCAGCAGCTGTGACAGTTACCTTCGCAATGCTGCCTTGGGCTTTCAGAACTTTGCACTTCATGTATCCCATTGAATCTCTATTGTTGATCCGCTGAAGCTTTAATGGTGACTCTCCAATTGATGATGATGAAGTATTAGCAGTAAAGCAAGCATCAACAACGTCCATGTCTTCAGTGGATAGTGATTCTTGCTTATCCTGGTGGGATGATTGTTTTTGGACCACTTCATGTCCACATTTAGTACAAATTTTCCGACCAAGTTTAAAAATTCCATTAGTCAGCAACTTCAACCTGTCAGACATTGCAATGGTTACTGCTGTTAAAGCCTTCATTACACATATTTCTTTGCTAAATGGGTTTTAGCATGTCTTCCGCAGAAACTGAAATTTTATCATCAACAAGGCATTATGGTATGGACAAATCAAGCCCGGAGCAACATCGTAGTAGCTCCTTGTCTACTTGTGACATTTCCTTAAATGATTGCAGAAGACTTCCGCCATAACAGAAAGGCGATGACTTATGACAATCAGCTCCATTTGATCCACCAAACTAGCAGGGTGCAAGAGTTTCTTCATTCATTCTCACAATAGTTTATTAACTTACAACAAGCAATTTTGAAAGCTCATGAGTATTGTGGCTTGAAGCATAGCAGATTCAGACTTATTTGCATATAAAATATACAAATTAACATATCACAACATATTGTTTTAGTGCTTACCTTCAGCTACAACAATGATTATCTACTGATTATTCAAACACTCAGTACCGAACACTAAGACTGTACTACTACGTCAACAACAATGATTACACTGCACAGAACACTGGCACTATGAAAATTGGCAATAATGAAACCAACAAAGTGGTGATTCAGCACTGTACCACTGCTGTGAGTCTTAAAAAACTATCACTGCTTTATAATGGTGATGGAAACTGAGTGACAATCCATATATGCATCACTATGCATTGTAGGGTTAAAACATTCTAAAGCAACATAGTGTTCCATTATGATCGTCTAGATTTTATAATCTTAACAGCAATTTCTGAAGTTTTATTATATTTTTATTCTATACTGTAAAATAATGTAAAAACACTTCTTATTAGCATAGTTATCTATCTTTATACTATTAAAAAGACACTACAACTACACATTTTTTTACTTACACCTACGAACTGTGTTAATTTTTTTTGTATTTATTGATAATTCATTTCCCCTATTCTTACTCATCAATATGTAAGATCCAGAACTTCAACAATATAGATTTGAAAGCTTAAAGCATGCTCTTTCCAGCTGTGCCAAGAAAAAAAGATTGAACAAGACAATTGAGATATTGCCCCCAAAAACACTCGAAAATTTACATGAAGAAAATTTTGGCCAACTCTGCTGGTGCACATCTTTTCATCTAGGCATCCAATGTTAATTAAATTCGATCCACACACACATCATACACAGAAATAACCTTTGAAGTTTTCGTGTGATTGGTTCATATAAAAAGCAGCAGTGGTCAGTCAAACCTTGGCCCTCAGATTAGTGAAATGAATTTTTTTATTGCTTCAGATACTTGTTTCTATATTCAGGTGTGGCTAAATCCCTAATTTTTGCCATGGTTTGATTCAGGATAAAAAGTTGTCCATTTATATTAGAGCAAATGACCAAATGTTTTCTAGAACTTTTAAAAAAGCCTGGCAAATTTGGCACATTTGCACCTTCATATGTGATGTGACTATGAGTAGCCTCTCTTTAAAAGTCCCTAAAACTTCAACCACTGATACTGGGTTGAAATTTGGTATATAATCATCAAAAACCATACAGAACCTTCACATCAAATTGCATTAGATTTGGAGACGAGTGAGTGCGGACACGTTTTAATATTGGTCTCTTTGACATGGAATGACCCATCTGTGAAAAGCTTCATTATCTCCAAGTATGGCTATTTTCAGCTGCCCAATATTATTTTTCTACCTATTCATCAAAACCGCTTTAACATATATGTTTACAAATTAATATCATTGAAAATTTCTTTTGGAAATGTTGGATGATGTTGAATTTTGTTAAACTAGTTTTGAAGCTTTTCTTAGGAACTGTAAGCCAACTACTAAGGAAGTGTTCAAACCTAAATTATCTGCTATTGACAGAAAAAAAAGTTTCTGCAATTTTAGAGCTATCTCAGATCAATTCATTGTCTATCTTTATGGGAAGTTATTCATTTTCTTGATTCAGAACCTGATATTTGAGGGAAAAGATGCCTATAAAACACTTCCTTAAAAAGCATGCCATGATAGGGCACTGTTCAAAACTGTGGGACCCGTTTAGCGTCTGCACGAGAGGGAACACTGAATCATATGTTTGTACATAATAGGGACAGCACAAACTGAGAAACAAAGTGCTACAAATTTCCTGAAATGCACAAATAAATTCTTGAGAAAATCTACTTTAACATTTTATCAACAAGAAAAAGATCTAACAATAGCATAAACCATCTTAAATTATTGATTAACAAGGCACCATAAAGATGTATAAGTAGATATTTTTGTCACTTTCCATCTGTGAATGAAATAATGAAATATAAAGACATGGTACATACAAGAAATGCATCTTGCAGAGAATTGAAAATATTGATCTAATTACTGATTAGGTGGGAGGAATCTGTGACAGTCAGGTGAATACCATGAAAACATGAAAAAGACAATATGCTGAAAGGACGCAAGAAGAGAATATAAGACAACAGTTAAGTGCAGTAGTCAGAAGATCACTGTGAGTAAAGAACCACTGCTAGATCAAAACTTCATGTTGTATGGGGCTTCCAAAGAATCTTTGTTTTATAAGGACAACACTTTCAATATGAGCGAATACGTGCTTTCTTAATTAACAAATAGACGTAGCCACACTCTATAGGTGTTTTCAGTCTGGGCACACTTTCTTAACGTTCAAGATGCTGTAACCTAAACCTGCACTTTGTTTTCGTACGTATTCCTGTCGATTGTGACCTGAACTGGTATTGCTCATTCTTCCCGATATATTACGTGGTCATGCGAAAGTTTATGCGCTTCGGGATGCACTTGGTCCATCAGTTAACTTCACTCCAGTGTACGGTAAGCTTCCTTGATTATACATAACGAAGTCATTCCGTAAATCAAAGAGTAATATTTGACAGAAATTGAAATGTGCGAGGACTGGCAGCAAATACAAATGATACAGTGCGTATGTCAAAACTGTCACATTTGTTTTCGGTTCAGCGGAGAAGCACATCAAATTACAATCTTCCTCAATTAACAATACAAATACCTGCAAGATATAGAGAGCTCAACTTCCGCTGTGCATTGTGCTGCCGTTCCTGGTACAAAACCTGCTGACATTTTCACTTTCACTGTTGTAATGTCAGTTTAACAAAACATTAAACTTGTACAAAACGCCCACCTCAGACTCGTCCTTTACTACTGATAAACAAATTAGCAAAGATAATAACACAAAATGTATTTTCATGTATACCGTTGGCGCAACTGTTTAATATTGGTGGCGCTGTTTTTAAACGAACTGGAACCGAAGAACGCATCTCGCATGTTTTTGCAATCGCGTTACCGTTTTCTGCTGAATGTGGGATATCTAAAAATGGAGGAATCTATCGACACTATAATCAATAAAGTACGGGAGACCGAACAGTTAATGGAGAAAAAAAGACAACATTTATTATCAAGTAGGAGATAGCTAAAATTATTTCCTGTTTTTTCTTGACCTTTCGTACTATGTCACCAACTAAGTAATAGATTTGTCCTTGTTGTGGGGCTTACTTCATTAAATTAGTTGTTCACTTTATCCATATTTGTATAACAAGTAGCATGGCGACTTTTTATCTTTTAATTTCATGAAGTAACAGGAAAAATCACAAATATTACGTGACTTTGGTATTGGTAATATGGTAAGAGACAAACAAGTATTGTTGGTGCAGCAGTAATTTAACTTACCATATTTTGTGTCGAGCTATTGTCAAATGCGTGTATTAGTGAATCTTTAAAAACGACACTTTACACAAATTTCATACTTTGCAGCAACAATGCTGCACGTTTTTTTTTCGAGATATTATTCCCCGATAAGTTGTGGTTTATCATCTACATGTCAATATTCGCCACTGAAGTGACTGATGAATATCTAATGCTCTTTCATCTTTTACTTTGGAAGCTCCACCATTGTGATTGTTGTTACACTGAGCACAGTACCAATTCTTATGTTAATTATTGTTCTCACAGTCAATGTCCAATGCGATCTGAGTGTGGACCTATTTAGGCTTTCTTACTTTTCTTCAACAAATTTCGAAGATTTGAGGAAAATGCATCAAGTTTCACTATTACGAACGTGCACAAATGTGTAATATGTCTTTATCAGTTTTTTTTCATATGTTTTATCCACGAAAATTTATTAGTGTGCCTACATGTGATGAAATACTAGTAAACATCAAGAGGCATTGATTATTTACGCATATGGTTGGTTGCGAACTTGGAGGGTAGTTTGCCAGTAGGTAATTGACAAATCCAGAGTTGCGAATTAATAAAAATATGAAAAATGATGTATTATGTATGACTTAGTGAAATACAATTCTTTCTTCAGAAAGACGTGGAAAAACTTATTACTGGTATTTACAGTAAAACATAAATTAATGTAAATCGTTTTTGTAGCTGAGTAGATCAACTTTATAAACAATGGAAACCATTGATGCAGATGTTCATAACTAAGACTGAAGATATAATTCTTAACCAGGATATTTCTGGGGATGAGCATTTAGAAGAGCTGTGGTACAGGTTTAGAAGAATAGTTGCCTATCTACTTGATAGGTATGTACCTAGTAGAACAGTTCGTTATGGGAATTACTATCCAAGGCGTACAGAAATGTCTAAAAGAAACAGAATCTACTGCATATAGTGTAAAACAAAGCATATGGAAGATAATTAACAGAGAAACAGGTAAACTGTCAGGCAATATTAGCAAAAGCCTAAAGCTCAAAGTAACAATAGCATAAAAATCGTGTAACTGCTAACAATATTTTCAGCATGTGCCGAAGAATTACACAAAATAACAAAAGTTATCCTCTGCAAGCCTCACAGCTGCTTAAAAATAAACAAGACTCCACCATTAACTCATGTTATTTATATTCGACTACATAGCAAGGAGTAGTTAATGGTAAAGAAATAAAAATACCTCCACTGACATAAATTGGCTTTCAAATAAAATTTTAAATCTGAAACCACTTTGCTACTTAGTTATTTCATGTCTAAAGGGAGTAGTTCTCCAGATGGAACGAAAATAACTAGAATCTTGCCATTGCACAAAAAAGGAGCTCCAGTGTGCTCTTACAGATATAGAAGAGTTAGTCTGCTACGCCTTTCCTCAAAAGTTTTTGGAAACAAAACATACATTACATTTATTTCATATTATGAAATAATTGTTATCATAAATGGTAGACAGCTTGGATTCCATAGAGGAAAATCAACAGTTTACCTGTATTTGAATATCTAAATATAATCTCAGTAGGGATTAGACCAAGGCCAAAATCGTTTTTAATGTAGGTCCATATTTGTGACTTATCTAGAGCTTTCAACCTAGATGACCATGACATTTTACAAAGGAAACTTCACCACTATGAGATTAGAGGAAATGCTCTCAGTATCATTAAATCATATCTGAAAAATAAAAAAAACAAGCAGCAGAAATACAATCCAAACAAAAGAAATATTTATCAGAATTTTAACAATAAATCATGGTATAGGGCAGTATTGAGGACCTCTCTCGTTCCTAATATATACGGGGTGTTCTAGCATCTAATTCTGCCATCTCATATATTTTCGAAATGAAACAAAATGTGGGAAATGCATTTGGTTAAGGATGCATCTATGTCAGGAACTCACAAAATGTGGAGGAATGCATAATCCATAAAGGTCAACAACACCACTTTCACACAAAGTTAGGTTTCCTTAAACAGCAAATATATATTTTTCTCTACAGAAATGAAAACTAGAGGTAGAATTAATGCTGAAGTTCCCTGTGCTGTCTTGCAGCCTGCTGTCACGGTCTCAGACAATGGGCAGGAATGCACAATCAATAAAAGTAAAGAAACATTACTTTCAACACAAAGTTACACTCCTGGAAATGGAAAAAAGAACACATTGACACCGGTGTGTCAGACCCACCATACTTGCTCTGGACACTGCGAGATGGCTGTACAAGCAATGATCACACGCACGGCACAGCGGACACACCAGGAACCACGGTGTTGGCCGTCGAATGGCGCTAGCTGCGCAGTATTTGTGCACCGCCGCCATCAGTGTCAGCCAGTTTGCCGTGGCATACGGAGCTCCATCGCAGTCTTTAACACTGGTAGCATGCCCCGACATCGTGGACGTGAACCGTATGTGCAGTTGACGGACTTTGAGCGAGGGCATATAGTGGGCATGTGGGAGGCTGGGTGGACGTACCGCCGAATTGCTCAACACGTGGGGCGTGAGGTCTCCACAGTACATCGATGTTGTTGCCAGTGGTTGGCGGAAGGTGCATGTGCCCGTCGACCTGGGACAGGACCGCAGCGACGCACGGATGCATGCCAAGACCGTAGGATCCTACGCAGTGCCGTAGGGGACCGCACCGCCACTTCCCAGCAAATTAGGGACACTATTGCTCCTGGGGTATCGGCGAGGACCATTCGCAACCTTCTCCATGAAGCTGGGATACAGTCACGCACACCGTTAGGCCGTCTTCCGCTCACGCCCCAACATCGTGCAGCCCGCCTCCAGTGGTGTCGCGACAGGCGTGAATCGAGGGACGAATGGAGATGTGTCGTCTTCAGCGATGAGAGTCGCTTCTGCCTTGGTGCCAATGATGGTCATATGCGTGTTTGGCGCCGTGCAGGTGAGCACCACAATCAGGACTGCATACGACCGAGGCACACAGGGCCAACACCTGGCATCATGGTGTGGGGAGCGATCTCCTACACTGGCCATACACCTCTGCTGATCGTCGAGGGGACACTGAATAGTGCACGGTACATCCAAACCGTCATCGAACCCATCGTTCTACCATGCCTTGACCGGCAAGGGAACTTGCTGTTCCAACAGGACAATGCACGTCCGCATGTATCCCGTGCCACCCAACGTGCTCTAGAAGGTGTAAGTCAACTACCCTGGCCAGCAAGATCTCCGGATCTGTCCCCCATTGAGCATGTTTGGGACTGGATGAAGCGTCGTCTCACGCGGTCTGCACGTCCAGCACGAACGCTGGTCCAACTGAGGTGCCAGGTGGAAATGGCATGGCAAGCCGTTCCACAGGACTACATCCAGCATTTCTACGATCGTCTCCATGGGAGAATAGCAGCCTGCATTGCTGCGAAAGGTGGATATACACTGTACTAGTGCCGACATTGTGCATGCTCTGTTGCCCGTGTCTATGTGCCTGTGGTTCTGTCAGTGTGATCATGTGATGTATCTGACCCCAGGAATGTGTCAATAAAGTTTCCCCTTCCTGGGACAATGAATTCACAGTGTTCTTATTTCAATTTCCAGGAGTGTATTTGAACTTAAATGGCACATCCCTCCTCCCAACAGAAATGAAAATTAGAGGTACAATTTAGGGCTAACATGGTTAGTGTCCTAAACACAGCTATTTGTGGCACATAGCCCACAGAAACTTAAAGCTTTTGCGTGATATCCAGCACAGAAAATGCACTCACAGATAACTGGTGATGTTACATCCAATGGACCTGTGTCACCTCAGTACATGTTCGAATTGCACACCATTTGCATCAGTACGCTTGTGGAGATGGTAAAGAAGTGAGTGTTGCACAGATCGTGGTGTTTCCACAGAGATTACTGCACACACAGCAGTAATATCTTGCATATCCTTTGGTGGCACTGGGGGTTTCCAGAAATGGCATACAATCATTTACATTTTCCATGGGACATACACACTCTCCCTGCACCCAGAAAAAGAACTGTAATGGCATCACATCAGGGGACTGTGCTGGTAAGCTCACAGGATCTCCGCTTCCTATAAACCCGTTTCGAAACATTGCATCCACAACTTCAATGGAAACATCTACATAGTGTGCGGAGCAGCTATCATGCTGTAACCACATTGGTAGGTGCATTTTCAATTCCAAGCCCTCCATGAGAAGGGATAGAGGGTAGAGTGTCTTTCAGAAATGATGCATATTACCATCAGGTTAATGTTCCCTGAAAAAAGTAGGTGGTACCGATGATACCTCTCTAAACAGTGACATTCGACTGTCATTGGGAGTAATCATGTGTAGCCAGTGGGGATTTTGCATGGACCAGTAGTGCATTTTCTGCAGATTCACATGAACATGATTTGTGAACAAAGCTTCATCCATAAACAATGTATCACATAGGAAGTCAGGATGACCTTGCAACTACTGAAGATCAAAATGGTAGAATTCAATGTGGGATACAAAGTCATTCCTGTACTGTTCTTGGTGAAGTGAGATATGATACAGATGAAGTGTATGCCTATGCAAAAAATTCTCCACACACTACTACTGCTGCTACTACTACTACTACTAGTACTACTACTACTACTGTGGCCTTTATTATTACCAATTCTGTATCATTTACAGCCACAGCTGGACAGACAGCATCAAGATACAACATTAGCAAAATACATGAATACCACTATACTCTGATAGTAATTTAATACTGCAAGACATATTTAAGTTATAAATTAGATTACAATAATATCACAACAATAAAATAGATACAAGTGTATAATGAAATTAAATGTAACAGTTGCTGTTGGAGTCATGGAACTGAGCTGCAGTTCAAGTAAACACTATGCTATTACTAGTGAAGAATTCTTCAATATTGTAGAAGTGTTGCTCTTTTAGCTACACAAAATAATAGTTTTAAACTGCTCCCATGGTAAAGACTGAATGTCATCAGGTAGAGCATTGAACAATTTTAGGGCCACCATTGGGAAGCTGTTTTGTGTCTTTGCTAATCGACACCTTGGCATGTCGATACTGTCTTTGTTGCAAGTGCTGTATTTGTGAACTTCATTTCTCTTTCTGTAGATATCATGGTTTCTCTTTATGTGGAAGAGGCAGTTCAATATATACTGGCTGTGAACAGCCAGAAGTAATGGTCCTGGAGAAATGCATGCAGTCTGTAATACACTCACCTCAGGATTGTGCACTACAGCAACCAGAATAGCAGTTCTGTTGTCATTGTTAGTTGCTGCATTTGATTAGTATGTTGACACTTTCTGGCCCAGTTGCCTGTTTCTATGAGACTTGAGCAGATGTTGTAAATGGTACAACACGAAGGACACTGTCGATCTGAATAGTGTTCAGCCTACACTGCCACAGCTGTGGTTGCATTCCTTAACATTGTCATGAATGAACGTTATATCAGGTTTTTCTTCACTACCACAGACCAGTGTATCAATGAGATGACTGCAAATGTCACAAGCCACACCAAAGCAGGGAAAGCACTGTCAGAATCATACATTAAATGCATCACAGTGTAATTTCCTGTTTGACACTGACAGCAGTACAACAGGCCCAAGCAGAAGTCACTAGTAGACTGAATAGAAAATATTTATGGTCTTTCCCTCTCATTCCCTCTTTCCTGATGAAGCACACATGGGTTGCGAAACCTTGAATTTTGTGTGTGTGTGTTTGTTTGTGTCTCTATCAACATACCAACGCTTTCGTTTGGTAAGTTACATCATCTTTGCTGTCTATTTACAGTAGACTGCAGTACAGTGCAACCAATCCTTGCCCTGCACATTATGGCAGAAAACACAGTGCTGTTACCATTAATTAAAGTCTAATATCTAAGAATGTATGAGGTTTATAACAGTGAAAGCAAGTTTCCCATTACTAAATGTACATCTAGTTTTCATTTCTGTGGAAAAAATGTATATGTGCCATGTAAAAAAATCTAACTTTATGTTAATGTGAATTATCCACTCCTGCCTATTGTGTGAGCCCCTGACATAGCGGCATCCCTGACTATTTGTAAGTTTCACAATTTTTTTATTCTTGATGGGACACCCCCTGTGTGTGTGTGTGTGTGTGTGTGTGTGTGTGTGTGTGTGTGTGTGTGCGCGCGCGCATTAGTATAACCACCAGCACAAATTTACATGATACTTTAATGAAAACAAAAATTATAGTTGAGTCTGTCACTCAGGCTTATTATCAATAATGAGATAACTAAAACAATGCTGTTCAGAAAAAAATTAAAAAAATAAAAAAACAGAGCAAAAATAGAGGAATCTTCACAATTACAAGTGCTGAATATAAATGTGTTCAAAGCTCAAAATTCTTAGAACTCATTGTAGATAACTGTTTTCTGTAGAAAGACTACATTGCTACTATAACTAACAAACAAAGTTCCACCATATTTTTTCTCCAAAACATTAACCCACAAGTAGAAGATGATGTTATGTGAATGGCATATCTCATATTTTAATGATTTTATGACCTGTGGCAAAGAAATGTAGGGTCAGTCGAGTGATGCAATTAACTTTTCAAACCTAAAAAAGTAGCAATCGGAATAATTGTTAATGAAATAAGAACAGACAGCTTTATGCTGTTATTCAAAAAATTTCAAATTCTAACTTCCTACAATATTCATATGTATTATTCTGGTCATATGTAAAGGCTTTTAGTGGTACACACATTAGTGTCCAGACACTCATGGAAAAGACAGGGACTGAAATTGAGGTTATCAAAGAAAAAGCAAAAACATTGAACTCAATTTTTAAATGTTTTTTTCACAAAGGAAAACCCAGAGGTCATCATCATCATTAGTCTTCTGCCAGAAAGCAGGTTTTCATATAGTATTTCTCCAGGCTGTCCGGTCTTCTGCCATCCTCTTCAGGTACGCATAATTTCCTCTTCCCTTTATGTTGCCTATCATCTTGTATCTCCTTTTTCCTCTCAATGTTCTCCCACAAACCAAACCTTCCAAAGCATCTGCTAACAAGCACTCCCTTCTCAATGAATGTTCCAGCCAGTTCTTTTTCCTTTCTTCAGCAGACATCTTCTCTCACCAAACCTTTGCAGTACTCTTTCATTACTCACTCTTTCAATCCAAATTATCCTCTTCATTCTTCTTCACATCTACATCTCAAATGCTTCTAACCTTTTTCGATCCTATCGTCTCAGCATCCATGTTTCTGCCCCATATAGTGCCACACTCCAGCCAAAACATTTGTCAAGACTTTTGTATAATTTTCCACATAACAGTCTCCTGTTTCTGTTGAATACCTCCTTCGCTGTAGCAGTTCGAGTTTTCACCTCCTGGTAACATCTCAAGTCTTCAGTTGTGCTTCCAAGATATTTAAATGCACTTACTTATCTAATGGTAGCTTGTCCTATTTTAATATTGGACAGTCTGTGTCTTATACTGATGACCATACCCTTTGTTTTTGCTGTGTTTATTTGCATCCCGAATTCCACACAAGCTTCATTCAGATCTTTTAGCATGTTATTCACTGTCCAATCACTTTCTGCCACTAATACCATGTCATTAGCAAATTTTATACATTCTATTCTCTTTCCACCAATACATATTCCTCTTTTCCCTTCTAAGACTTTTGCAGTTATCAAGGTATTTGTTAAACAACAGTGGAGAAAGACAATAACCTTGTCTAACACCTCATCCAATACTGCTTCCTTCTGACATTTCATTTCCAATCCTTATCCTTACTTTCTTGCATAAATGTAGGTTCTATATCAGTAATCTCTCTTTCCAATCTACTCCTTTCCTCTTCAAAAAATCCATCAACTTGTTCCACTGAACTCTGTCAAAAGCCTCTTCTAAATCTATAAAAAGCATTTCTCTACCTTTTTCCATATATCTTTCCCCTATAGTACTTAACAGGCCAATAGCATTTCTTGTTATTTTTCCTCTTCTAAATCCGAACTGCTCCCTCTATCCAGCTTGCCATATAACCTTCTATTCAACACTCTCAGCAAAACTTTAGTTGCATGAGAAATTCGACTGATGGTCCTAAGCTTTTCACATTTTTTAGTATTTCTCTTTTTCTCTATTGGTATCATAACTGTTGCAAGGAAGTCCTCAGGCCATTCCCCTTTGTCATATATCTCATTACAGAGGCAGACCATTTCTTTTCTTGCCTTTTTTCCCAGATCCTTCAACAGTTCTGCTGGCAAATAATCAATTCCATATGCCTTCCTATTCTTCATCTCCTTCAGCATCTTTTCTACTTCTGCTTCCAAGATGGTGAATCCCTTTCCATCTTCCGGCACATATTGCTCCTCTTCAACCTTAATTTTGCATTTTATTTCATCCCCATTATACAGACATTCTATATATTCTTGCCATCTGTTCAAAACCTCCTGTTGTTCTTCTGCCAGAGTACCATCTGCTCTTTCTATTTCCATGTTATTCCTCTTTCTTTTACATTCAAAAACTTTCACACTAGCCAGTCTATACATCATTTTGTACTTTCCCTCTTTCGCCATTTTGTCTATTTCGTCACATTTCTGTTTCATTCATGTTTCTTTTGCTTCTTCAGTTTCTCTTCTTAATTCATTATTCTGTTTTCTGTACCTCTTTTTGCCTTCTTCAGTTTCTACATTTTTCCACTTTCTCCACTCTTCCATCTTTTTCAACATATTTTCTGTTATCCATTCTTTCCTGGAACTTTGGGATACTCTAATTCCTTCTTTGGCAGAGCCCATGAGTCCTCCTCTCATTTTTATCCATTTGTCATCAACACTTTCATCAACACTATGTCTTTCCCATTTTTCCGTAAAGCTGCTTTCCAAATCTGACGTCTTTCCTAATTCTTTGAGTCTTTCTACGTTTAGTCTTTCTTTTGCTTTACCTCTCCAGACTTTTTTCAACTTTACTTGTATTTCTCCCACTACTAGGTTGTGGTCTGAATTCATATCTGCTCCTAGATAAGCTTGTACATTCTTCAAACAGTTCCTATACCTATTTTGTATCAGGATGTAGTCCAACTGATATCTTTCACTATTCAAATCTGATATCCATGTGTAACGTCTCCTTTTGTGGTGTTCAAATAATCTGTTACCCGCTGCTAATGAATTTTCTTTACAGAAACTAATTAGTCACTCACCTCTCTCATTTCTTATTCCTAATCCAAATTTACCTACTGCATCTTCATCTCTTCCTTCGACCACCACTGCATTCCAGTTCCCCATGATGATAATGCAGGCATTTCTAGTTTCTTTCTCGATGAGTTCTTTTATTTCCTCGTAATATTTGTCCACTTCCTCATCTCTATGCTGGCTGGTTGGCACATATACCTGTATTCACACCAAATCTTTCGAACTACCCTTCAGTCATATTATCATCAGTCTTCCATCAATATATTGTACCTTCATTACTTTATTTTTCAGCTTTAGCCCTATCAATATTCCTACTCTGTTTTCACCATCTTGGTTTCCCCTGAGCAAAAGAGCGTATAATCTGCACTTTCTATCTCCCCATTCTCTCCCCATCTCATTTCACACAAACCAAGGTCATCTAATCTGTTCCTTTTCATCTCCAGTTTTGCAGTCTCTAGCTTTCCTGCTTGCAATAGTGTCTTCACATTCCGTGTTCCAATCCTTATCTTTCCTTCCTTCCATTATTATCCCTTTCTTCCTTTCAAATATGTCTACTCTCAATGTGTTCCCTTCCCAGAGACCCGAATGAGGGAAAGTTTTAACTCCAGAATCTTTCACATGGAGAGACATACCATGTACAGCTTGGCAATGTAATGTGGTAGTTTCCTGTTATTTTCCACATTGGTAGAAGGTTGCCCAGCCTAAAATCAGCCGCTCACTATGAGTCAGACACTGTCTGTAGCCGCCCCTCTGGAGTACAGTCACTGCTTGTACTCTTTTGTACCCAAAGAGATACAATGTGCCTCTTCTGCTAGCTTCACTGCTCTGAGAGACTTTTTTTCTGCTGTTGCTGCTGTTGAGGTCTTATACATATAACAGGAAATGACAGGAAAAGGGCATAGTGGGGACAGGTTTGGGATAGGAAAGGGGGAGCGATAGGCCATTGTGTGACACACTTTGTTTGCTCCCACCTTTGGCCTGACCAGCTTGGGTGACTCTTCTTGTAGCTAAGATACTGCCAGCATAGCTCTCCAGATCCAGAGCATGCGAACCTCCTCACCCGTGTGGACAGTGCCATGTTAAGGTGGTGTCCCCTGAGGAGGAACCCAGAGATATTGCCCCAATTTAATTTTTGCACCAGTACAACAAAGACTAATGTAGATATTAGAGTCAGTGTTATTGAGAAACAGCTGAAATTACTAAAATTGAACAAAACTCCAGGGCCCAATTAAATTCGTAGCAGATTCTATACCAAATTTGTAGCTACATAACCCCCTTTTTAACCATAATCCACCATAGATCGTTTGAACAAAAAGTAGTACTCAG
This sequence comes from Schistocerca gregaria, assembly GCF_023897955.1. NCBI lineage: Eukaryota > Metazoa > Arthropoda > Insecta > Orthoptera > Acrididae > Schistocerca > Schistocerca gregaria. The sequence continues at coordinate 309,904,585 of NC_064923.1, read as the reverse complement.
TAGTTGGAACAGTGCACAGGTCATACCTGTCCACAAAATTACCATCCAATATCCTTGACATCCATTTGTTGTAGATTCTTGGAATATATTCTAAGCTGAAACATAATGAGGAGGTCTCTTAAACAAAATTATCTCCACCTAGCCAACCAGCATGGATTCTGAAAACGCTGATCATATAAAATCGTACTTGCTCTTTTCTCTTATGATGACTTGGAGGTTGTGGATCAAGGCAGTCAGGCAGATAAACAGTATTTATTGATTTCTGAAAAGCATTTGACTTAGTACTACTTCTACACTTATCATCAAAAGTATGAACTTAGGCGTATCGAAGAAAATTTTTGAGTAGGTTGGGTGGCAGGAAGGATACACACAGCATGTTATCCTGGATGGAGAGTCAGTGACATACGCAAAAGTAACTCTGGGTGTGCCACAGGAAAGCATGTTCAGACTCTTGCTGACCATGTTGTATCTCAATAACATTGCAGACAGTATTCATAGTAATCTCAATTCTCGCATTATAGGTTTCAAAGTGGTGCCAAGGATGGCAACATGTTTTAAATGTTCAAAATTATAAAAATTGTGCACTTTCCAAAAAAAAAAAAAGAGTAATCCAATGGTTACAGTATCAGTGACACAAGATTGGAATCAGTGAACTCATACAAATACCTAGACGTAACACCATGTAGGGATATGTAATAGAATGATTACGTAGGCTCAGCTGTAGATAACGCAGTTTGATGACTTTGGTCTATCGACAGATTACTAGGGAAATGCAATGAGTCTGCAAAGTAAATTGCTTAGAAACCATTTGTGCAGCCCATTTTAGAATATTGCCCAAGTGTGAAAGACCCATACCAAATAGGACTAACAGGGAAAATGGAAAGCATAAAGTGAAGGATAACACAGTTTTGTTTGTGCTAATGAAACATCAAATGCCGCATTAAAGTGAAACATTTCTTTCAAACATCACAAAAGTATGACATTCATCAAAGATCAATAATGCATAGGGCTAGATATAACAAAACTGCATAAACACTCGGGTATATTGTAATTAACTTTATTTTCACAACACGTGGAGTTCGCACACGTACATCTCTCAAGTATCTCTCTAAGAAACTGGGAACATTAACCACAGTCTCAACTACATTTATTCAAAAAACAAATTTTAGTATGAATAATCCAACAGAATTTGAGAATAGCTGAGATATTAACAAAAAAAAAAAATTGGCAATCTATCCATTGTTGAAGTAAATGTCTAATTGATAGCAGAATGTTTTCAAATGTATATAAATATGTTACCAGTATTCCTTCACACCGGTTCCCGTCAGATCACTGAAGTTATGTGCTGTCAGGCTGGGCTAGCACTTGAGCACTTGGATGGGTGACCACCTGGTCTGCCGAGCACTGTTGGCTAGTGGGGTTCACTCAGCCCTTGTGATGCAAACTGAGGAGCTACTTGATTGAGAAGTAGCGGCTGTGGTCTCATAAACTGGCATATGGCCAGGAGAGCAGTGTGCTGACCACATGGCCCTCCATATCCGCCTGTGGACTGAGGATGACATGGCGGCCAGTCAGTACCATTGGGACTTCCAAGGCCTGTTCAGACAGAGTTTAGTTTTTAGTATTCCTTCACTATTTCTCCTGTACCATAGGTGAATGTTTGAATCTTCAGCATATGTAAAAATGTTATATACTCACATAGAATACATGTGAGTTATAACAAACAGAAGGTTTTACCAAACAGGTTGTCATTATAATAAATACTCATGAAGTTTCATTTTGCAGAGAAGCTTACAAGGATACATTTTTTTCCTCTTGTAAGCTTCAGTACAAAGGTAAAAGTGTGTATTTTTGATAATGACAACCTATTTGGGGAAACCTTCTGCATATGTTAAACATTTGATAAATAAAATAGACAATAGAGCAGCATTTGTTAGAATACAATTATATTTTTAAAGAAAAAAAAGGCTGTAACTGACCAACATGTTGTTGTTGTTGTCTTCAGTCCTGAGACTGGTTCAGCTCTCCATGCTACTCTATCCTGTGCAAGTTTCTTCATCTCCCAGTACCTACTGCAACCTACATCTTTCTGAATCTGCTTAGTGTATTCATCTCTTGGTCTCCCTCTACGATTTTTACCCTCCACGCTGCCCTCCAATGCTAAATTTGTGATCCCTTGATGCCTCAAAACATGTCCTACCAACCGATCCCTTCTTCTAGTCAAGTTGTGCCACAAACTTCTCTGCTCCCCAATCCTATTCAATACTTCCTCATTAGTTACGTGATCTATCCACCTTATCTTCAGCATTCTTCTGTAGCACCACATTTTGAAAGCTTCTATTCTCTTCTTGTCCAAACTAGTTATCGTCCATGTTTCACTTCCATACATGGCTACACTTCAAACAAATACTATCAGAAACGACTTCCTGATACATTAATCTATATTCGATTTCTCTTCTTCAGAAACGCTTTCCTTGCCATTGCCAGTCTACATTTTACATCCTCTCTACTTCAACCATCATCAGTTATTTTACTTCCTAAATAGCAAAACTCCTTTACTACTTTAAGTGTCTCATTTCCTAATCTAATTCCCTCAGCATCACCCGATTTAATTTGACTACATTCCATTATCCTCGTTTTGCTTTTGTTTATGTTCATCTTATATCTTCCTTTCAAGACACTGTCCATTCCGTTCAACTGCTCTTCCAAGTCCTTTGCCGTCTCTGACAGAATTACAATGTCATCGGCGAACCTCAAAGTTTTTACTTCTTCTCCATGAATTTTAATACCTACTCCAAATTTTTCTTTTGTTTCCTTTACTGCTTGCTCAATATACAGATTGAATAACATCGGGAAGAGGCTACAACCCTGTCTCACTCCTTTCCCAACCACTGCTTCCCTTTCATGCCCCTCGACTCTTATGACTGCTATCTGGTTTCTGTACAAATTGTAAATAGCCTTTCGCTCCCTGTATTTTACCTCTGCCATCTTCAGAATTTGAAAGAGAGTATTCCAGTCAACATTGTCAAAAGCTTTCTCTAAGTCTACAAATGCTAGAAACGTAGGTTTGCCTTTTCTTAATCTTTCTTCTAAGATAAGTCGTAAGGTCAGTATTGTCTCACGTGTTCCAACATTTCTACGAAATCCAAACTGATCCTCCCCGAGGTCCGCATCCACCAGTTTTTCCATTCGTCTGTAAAGAATTCGCATTAGTAATTTGCAGCTGTGACTTATTAAACTGATAGTTCGGTAATTTTCACATCTGTCAGCACCTGCTTTCTTTGGGATTGGAATTATTATATTCTTCTTGAAGTCTCAGGGTATTTCGCCTGTCTCATACATCTTCCTCACCAGCTGGTAGAGTTTTGTCATGACTGGCTCTCCCAAGGCTGTCAGTAGTTCTAATGGAATGTTGTCTACTCTGGGGGCCTTGTTTCGACTCAGGTCTTTCAGTGTTCTGTCAAACCCTTCACGCAGTATCTTATCTCCCATTTCATCTTCATCTACATCCTCTTCCATTTCCATAATTTTGTCCTCAAGTACATCGCCCTTCTATAAACCTTCTATATACTCCTTCCACCTTTCTGCCTTCCCTTCTTTGCTTAGAACTGGGTTGCCATCTGAGCTCTTGATATTCATACACGTGGTTCTCTTCTCTCCAAAGGTCTCTTTAATTTTCCTGTAGGCAGTATCTATCTTACCCCTTGTGAGATAAGCTTCTACATCCTTACATTTGTCCTCTAGCCATCCCTGCTTAGCCATTTTGAACTTCCTGTCGATATCATTTTTGAGACGTTTGTATTCCTTTTTCCCTGCTTCGTTTACTGCATTTTTATATTTTCTCCTTTCATCAATTAAATTCAATATTTCTTCTGTTACCCAAGGATTTCTAGCAGCCCTCGTCTTTTTACCTACTTTATCCTCTGCTGCTTTCACTACTTCATCCCTCAGAGCTACCCATTCTTCTTCTACTGTGTTTCTTTCCCCCATTCCTGTCAATTGTTCCCTTATGCTCTCCTTGAAACTCTGTACAACCTCTGGCTCTTTCAGCTTATCCAGATCCCATGTCTTTAAATTCCCACCTTTTTGTAGTTTCTTCAGTTTTAACCTACAGGTCATAACCAATAGATTGACTGACCAACATGAAGCCATATCAATATGTTTTCATCTTTTTTACTTGTTTAATTTAACTGAAATATGTGTTCTATGTTGTTTAGATGACACAGTCCACATCATAATGTTTATTGTAAATGTAATGTGTGGAGCACAACTAACATCACATTTTTCATATCACAGTGTTTTAATATCCAGTTTTTTACAATGCTGAGTTAATTATGTATCTTTTATATAAATATTATATGATATAGTGAAACACAGGCAGTTTGTTGTTCATTTTACATGAGATTCTAGCTTCATTTAGCATTAGAAAGTCTACAAATACCTCCCACATCAAACATTGCTCTAGTTAGGTGTGTTTAATAAGCCAGTTACATCTAACTGAAGGGTTATAGATTAGAGCCCTGTTGTGTGCAAAAGTAAGATTCTAACCTCATATGTCTGTGGTCTGAGTGCTCTTTTCTGATAGCATCACACTGCCTATGTAACAACAGAGGCTCTCCTTTCAGTTACTGCTTTGTGTTCTTTGTGTGGCACTAAGATACCTCACAGGGAAAGCTGAAATCATGTGTTACAACAAAAACTGATTTTTGTCATTCTTAAAACAATAACTGTATCTGCTTTTGTGCCATTTTCAGTTGAGAAAGAAACAAGAAAAGTTAAGCAAGACACAGAACTACTTTCGATGAAAATAAAAGAGCTTAAGAATTGTCAAAATGATCTCCTAAATGAAATAAGCCAGAAGAAATGTGAACTGGAAATGCTACAACAGAAAGAGTCACTACTGAAGGAAATGTGTTCTGAGAAAGAAAAAAATCTCCAAAAGGAAGAAAGTAGTTTGGTGAGTTCTTCAGCAACCACCAACATTTTCTTGTGCATTTTAGATAACTGATTCAATTTAAAATCCACAAACATGTTCTTCTCTCAAGATATAATTCTGTTGTAGGATGAAATGCAGAGAGCAGTATGGGAACATCGAGAGAAATTTTGTGAGAAGGCGAAGGAATTCAGCAAAAGGAGCTGGCTCTCTGCCTTATCTAACATACATTCTGCGAGTCAGTCATTAATTGTTAAAACATATTTACAATCATTAACTGTTAATGCTGCAGAAGGTGAGATGTCTGAAGACTGGGTTATATTTAGAACCAAATGTATACCTCAAAATCATTAACAAGATTTTTTTGCATAGAAATTTTGTGTCATTTGTCATGCTACTGAACATTGAGGGTCATCAGTGATGTCAGGAGAAGCAATTTGCACTACGGTCCTTACTCTGAAACCAGGTACTGATGCGTAGTAGTGTTGAATCTCAATCTGAACCCCAGACAAAGAGGCAACATCTGTGTTGAAATCATTTTTCTATCCTGTATTATTATTGTGTAAGCCAGAGCAGAAATGAAATGAATTAGTATTATTAGCAACAAATATGTGTTGGATGCAAACCAACCTAACCTCTTTTACTGTGGCATCAAACATTTTCATGTATTGCATAATGTTCATTGTATGACAGTTTAACTCCAAGAAACTGGTCAAAAAATCCAAACAAATCCTGCAAACATAATCTTTCATAAATACTTTTAATTATCATTCACAAATAAAGTTATCTTTCATGAATAATTTTCATTTTCTCTTGTAATCAATTTTCATAATATAAAGTTTTGGTGTTTAAAACCAACATTTCACTTATATAGCACAATTGTTGCTAAATAATCCTCTTTACAATCTGTTCTGTCAAAAAATTTGATTTAAAAATCTTTTTGTTGTTTTCCCTTATCAAGCAAAACTTTTTTATTTGAATACCTTAAGCAGACCCTGATGGTCACAATGATCATAATACCAAAGAATAATTAGGAATGGCAGTCAGCAAGAGAAATATTTGTACGGTTTTCATATTGGACGTTGTAATACAACAAATGTGAGGAATGATGCTTTTCACTTCTGCAGATACAGTGATGTTTATCTGGAAACTCTGAGCTGATTTGACAATAGTTCAGTTGAGCAATTGGATTCATGTTTCCTGTCGAAAATGTTACACTTCATAGTAACTGATGGAAAGTTGTCAAGTGAAACAGAAGTGACATTTGGGTTCCCCAAAAAATATTATAGGCCCACTCTGTTGTTACTAGTGTATATAAATGATTTAGGAGGTAATCTGAGCAGTCCTCTTAGACTGAATGCAATGATGCTATCGTTTACCATCTAGTAAAGTCACCAGAAGATCAAAACCACTTGCAAAATGATAGTATTATAAAAAGAAAAGTTTGCTGCTCACAATGTAGAGGAGGTGTTGAGCTGCAGACAGACACAATAAAAAGACTGCCACACATGTTGAGCTTTTGGCCAAAATGCCTTATTCTAAAACAGACAACACACACACATTCATGCAAGCACAACTCACACACACATGACCACTATATCGGGCCTCCAGTGGCAAGAGAGTGGTCCTCTGAGTCTGTGTAAGAGAGAGAGAGAAAGGAAGTTGTGAATGTGTGGGTGTTGTCTACTTTAGGAAAAGAGCTTTTGTTAAAAGCTCTTGTATGGCAGTCTCTTTGTTGTGTCTGTCTGCAACTTAACATCTTCTCTGTATGGTGACTAGTAATCTTTCCTTTTCATAATACTGCCACTATTCCATCCTGATTTTCCATTGTTCAATTGCAAAATTATTTAGATGAGATCTCTGTTTAGTGCAAAAGGTGGCAATTGACTCTAAATAATGAAAAACGCGATATCATCCACATGACTAATAAAAGAAGTACATCAAATTTTGGTTACACAATAAATAACACACATCTGAAGACTGTCAATTTAAATAAATACCTATGGATTATAATTGCAAACAACCTAAACTTCAATCATCACATAGATAGTGTTGTGGGGAAAGCAAATTAAAAATGAATTTGAAATGAGCGTATGGCATCTTTGGCCAGGAAGCCCCATAAGGGAAAATTCGGACGCCAAGTGCAAGTCTTATTTCAGTTGTCGCCACACTGGGCGACTTGAGGATGAAATGATGATGAGGACAACACAACATCCAGCTCATTTTATAGTATTACAAAACAGTGGAGAGAGTGTCATGGATATGACATGCGCGTTGGGGTGGCAGTCATTAAAACAATGGCATATTTCACTGCAGTGAGATCATTTCACAAAATTTCAAACACTAACTATCTCCTCCTAATGTGAAAATATTTTGCTGTTGTCTGTCTACATTGTGAAAAATGATACAATAACTAAGAGAAATCAGAGCTTTAATGAAAAGATTCAAGTGTTCATTTTTCCTGTGTCCTGTTTGAGACTGTATCAGTAAAGAAATAGTCTGAAGATGCATTTAATTGCAGTACCAGGCATTTAATTGTGAATCACAGAAGAATCATGTAGGTATAGAAGAGTAGCACTTTTGTGCACTGCACTTTGTATCAGAAATTTTAAGGCTAGACTGGATTACAGTTAAATCTTCTTCATCAGTAAAAATACGTAGGAGATATTGTAAATCTGATAGCTTCAATCTATCTTCAGAATCTTCAATGCTTTGGTGACTGTGGACTAAAGATTCTGACAATCTTGGAAGTTCAGTACATAAGGTGCAAGCTAAGTCTAGAAAAGAAAGCATTAAGAAGACCAACATAGTCTTATTGTGTTATAGTAGCAATGAGAAAGGACTGTTAGAGTTGGTACAGATCTCTTAGAGAAGTGATGGTCATGTAACTAGTATTTTTAAGCCAATTTCTGGGCTTAGTGATGTCATCTGTGGATCTAAGCTTGTTTGAGAAGGATCCTGAAAAGATCATGCAGTAGTTGCAGGGGATGGTCAGAAGCTCTTGGTCTTGTGGTTAGTATTGCTGCCTCTTGCTCTCAGGGCTCTGGGTTCAATTCCTAGCTGGGTTGGGGATTTTCTGCACTTGGGACTGGGTGTATGTGTTGCCCTCATCTTAATTTCATCATCATTGACACGCAAGTAGCTGAAGTGCCATAAACTAAAAAAATAAAAAAAAATCTGGGGATGCAGCTAACAATTTGTATTGTAACCACAATTAGAAAATTAAGGACAACATCAGTCACACTGATGAGAATTCACCTCACACTAGTGTGACAGTTAAATCATCCCACTTTTGAATGGTGTGATGTGCCCTGGATGGAGTATTTTGTGGAACCTGTTAAGAGAGCACTTGAAAAATTTCTCAAGGGAGAGGTATGTTTACACACGAATGTGATTCATGCATCACCCTGTAGTTTATTGGATTGTCAATCTTTGGCGGTCTCATGTCATTTTGATATTTTGTATTACATGCCTGGTATTAAGTGGTTGGACTGACAGTCATTAAATAATGTACATACACCTCAGAAAGTAGTTTTCAGTCTCAATCACATTTACTGTAACACACTTTTGCTTTTATGATGATAAGCTTTCTAGCAGTAATGAGTTTCAAAAATTATGCTAGTTAATTAAGCTACACTCATTAACAAACAATATTACATTTCGTAGATGACACATTAGATCACAGTTACTCAGATAAGGTGCATGTAAATACTTCTTCCACACACTAGTTCAAAGTTGCCCACATTCACACAACATCCAATATTCTCAGGCCAATTATAAGTTCCCATGAGTGACTTACATAGCACTGTCAAATTTCAGTATCAGACTCTGACTAGCTCGCAAATCAATGTTACATTTTGATTGGTAGCAATCATGAGATGTTAACACTTTAACCAATAGACACTGAGTGACTGAAGCATTGTTCTCCACAACTATTTATGGAAGTGTATTATTACATTCTGATTTATATTAGGAAAGAGAGCAAAACTAGTGGACATGAAATTATAATGAGGAGAGAAGTAAACCTGTTTAACTCTGGGTTGGATAACTTGGAAATTGGTGCATTTATCAAAACTATATTGTGAATATTATGTATAGCCATACAAAAATTCACATATCCTGCCACAAAAATGCTAAAATTTGAAATTTTCTAGAGCACAGAAATAGCAAAACTAATAAGTTTTCAACTCAGAATGGGCGTTTTTGAAAGCAGAAAAATCAGGGCTACAAAACTATGGGACTAAATTTTGGAAGTACTGGTAACCACCAGTTAAAAATTGAACGTTAAAAATATGAAAATTGTAATTACAAATAACTTTTAAAATAGCAAGTTTTAGAAAAAGGTAAGATGTTTACTAAGAAGAGGAACATATGGGCTTCGACCTGAGGTACAACACCTATTAGCTCACTACAAATTTTATCTTCACATGTTCGCAAAACACCTTACTTCACAAAAATCTCTGTATGTAAATTATTTCCATGTAATTTAACTACAGTATTATTGTTTGTGATTGAGAAACTGTATCTTAAACTATTAATTCTGATGAAATAAAGCCTCAGTACAAAATTAACTAGTATAGATAATTTCCTCATGTACTTTCTTTAATGTAAAACATGGTCAATTAAAGAAAAACAATTGTATTACTGAGAGGAATGGTACAACAACAAGTGTATGGTTTGACCTTGCTCTGTTACACCACAGTGCCGCCCTCCCTCCATATGGATTACACATAGAACTATTACCAATAAGTAGCTGGACAATCCAATGTAAAAAAAATCACAGTGCTATACTAAGAATTTTTTTTTTTTAATCTCTAAAATTTTTAAGTGATTTAGCACATTTCCTTTCAGTCTTGATGTATCCTTGATATAAACATCTAACATAATTTTCCATGATCCCTGTCTTTTATAAGGACTGAGCAAAATCTCACTTTTTAAACATGTTGCAGTCACTGAATTATTGATCCCTTTTTCCAGAAGTCCTTTACTTATCTCAAGCCCCAATATCGAACAGTCCCTGAGGAGAGCCCTTTCTAAGCCTTTATGCTGCTGTCAACATGTTACTCAGTGTCCATACTGGTGAGTACGTGGAGAAGCAAACAAATAAACTTACATTAGCAATCAACATTCCACATCTACAATATAGATGCAAAAAAATTTAAAGTTCCTGCCACAAGCAGGTAGTATTTATTATATTTTGCAATTTTATATCACAAGTTCTCTATTAAGCATTTGGGATCTGTATTAGAGATGCAAATGTTCTCAGACTTAAAGCAAATTACTGTATTTCCAAATGTCATTATTACTGTCTATTGTTAATTTCTTCCATGTTTTCACACATTTCCTTATTTACTCATATTAATTGCTTAGATACTTTTTTCATAAAAAACAACCACCTGAAATCATTAGTACAAAAGCATCAATGACAATTTCACATCATACCGGAGGTAAGCACAACAGTATTTGGAAAACAAAATTTACAGCAGTGTATACCAAATAAAGTGTTAAACGTTTCATGATTTCATTCAGCACTTGTAACTATCTTCACTGGATTCTTTAGATATTACTGGTGGATCTTATAACAAGATATTTACTTCCAACATTTAATTAGCATACAGAAAAACATGAGAGAGTAATATCTCTAATATGCATAGCAACTAAGGAAAAACAAAGAATGAACATTAGGGGTCATGTAACACTGAATGACATGCATTGCAAACCTCTGACGTGGGACACTTTGCATCACGATACTTGTCACTATGTGCCATGTCACTGCAGCATTCCCCCTCCCCAGTATCAATGATACTGCCAGTTGAATCTCACATGGCACTTCAACCACCCAACAGCTTGCTTGGTTTCATACATTGAGGTGTCACCACTGTTGTTGCTCGACATTGGTTGTGGTGCGCCTGTCATAGGATGCAGAGCTGGGAGCAAAGTTGGTGTATCTGCGAGTTGGTGTAGGAGGTGCAATAAAACGGATTTAACCTGTTGACTGAAATTATAGTAGGAATTCCTCCAGTGCCTAACTTAAAGTGCTGATCACCTCTGCTGAGCATGTTGTATCGTCCATAATAAGATGGTTGTAAATGTTTATGCATGGCATCATTTTGAGAAGACAACCTGCTTGTATTTTGATGACTCACTGAAAACAAATTGATGGCAAGACTGCTGTGTCTTCATTACCACTGGATGCAGTTGCTGTATGAGCAGCTTGGTAACAAAGTCCGATGCTTCGATAACATCAGTTAGAGTGCTGTCAAAGTATTTACCTGGTAAGTGAACTGGTTGTCCATGTACCAGTTTGGCTACCATGGTTCCTAAATCCTCCTTCATAAACATGAAGATGCCCAATAGAGTGATGAGTAGATTTTCTGTCCAGTGCTGTTAACAGTGACAAAATAATGGTGCCCTCACAGCTCAATGAAATTGTTCCATCAGTCCATTTGCTGCTGTGTGGTACACTTTGGTTCTAATCCTCTTTTTGCCCAACAGTGTGGTGAGAGCCTTGAACAGGCATGAGTCAAATTGTCAGCCCTGATCTGTGGTGATATATAAAGGAACTGCAAAGTGGGTGGTGCACTCACAGAGAAAGCTGGCAGCTACTGCCTCGTCTGTGATATCTGCCATCAGGAAAATCTGCAGCCAGTGTGTAAACCAATCAAATGTGGTATGACAGTAGGTGAATCCTTCAGGTGGAGGCAAAAATCCCTTTATATCCAGATGCATGTGTTCAAAATGTTGACTGGGCAATAGGAATATACCAAGTGATGCATGAACATGTCGAGTAATTTTACTGCACTGATAGGTGGTGCACTGATGCACACAAATCTTGTAATCTACACCTAAACTCAGCCACACAAAAGCTAATTCAGCGAAACTGGTAGCGCCATGGACCCCCAGATGTGGCAGTTCATGTCATGAATTGGCTTGTTGTTGGAAACATTTTGTCTCAAAAAAGCATCCACTTAATGTTGACATGCCACAATATATCCTTGTATTTTCTGCCAGGAGCTGGGTATGCCTTAATTATAAACTGGAAAGTTATACTAAAATATCTTGTAACTCTGGATCAAACTGTGCTGCTGCCAGAGCTTCATAATCCATGGCACTCTTGATCCCTTGGATGTGAGATAAGGTGATGGCTTTTCCCTGTTGGTGTTTATGATTTTGGTCATGAATTGCCCATTATAATCTAGCTGATGGAGCTGGCACTGCAAAGCTTTATGATCCTTTGATGGTCAGTAATCATGGTAAATTGTTGCCCTTCCAGCATGTTTCAAAACTTTTTAATGTCATATATGCAGCATATACTCTGAGGTGACAAAAGGCATAGTTTAGTGATATGCACATATACAGATACTGTTAGTATATGACGTACACAAGGTATAAGGGAACAGTGCATTGGTGGAGCTGACATTTGCACACAAGCGATTCATGTGATAATATTATAGCCACATAACAAGAATTAACAGACTTCGAATGAAAACGGTAATTGGAGCTAGACACACGGGGTGTTCTGTTTTGGAAGTTGATATGGAATTCAATATTCTGAGACCCACAGTGTCAAATGTGTGCCAAGAGTACCAGATTTAAGGCATTACATCTCACCTCAAACAATCCAGTGTTCGACAGTCTTCACTTAAAAACCAAGAGCAGCAGCATATGTGTAGAGTTGTCAGTGCTAACACAGACAAGCAGCACTGGATGAAATAAGTGCGGAAAACAATGAGGGTTATATGATGAACATACCTATTAGAACATTGGCAAAATTTGGCATCAGTGGGCTATTGCAGTAGACAACCAATGCAATTCCTCTCTTAACAGCATGGCATTGCCCAGACCACCTTTCCTGGGAATGTGACCATGTCACTTGGACCTTACATGACTAAAAAACCATGGCCTGGTCAGATGAGTCCCAATTTCAGCTGGTAAGAGCTGATGGCAGGGTTCGAGCATGACACAGACCCCATGAAGCCACGGAACCAAGTTACCAACAATGCACTGTGCAAGCTGGTGGTGGCTCCATAACGTTATGGGCTGGGTTTAGTGGTATGAACAGGATCAACTGACCCAAGTGTTTGGCAACTTGGAGACCATTTACAGCCATTCATGGACTTGATGTTCCCAAACAATGATGGAATTTTTATAAATGTGTAATGGGACACCCTTTTCTAACATAACCTTTTTTTTCTCTTTTTTATAGGAATAACCAATACCATTTATACCATCAATTCTTGTATAGGTGAAAGAATTTCATTTGATTTTGTATACAATGTATTATATTTCATGCTAAAGTGTATAAAAAGAAATTAATTTGTTACAATCAATATTTACTAACACTTAAAATTATTCTTGTGTTAGAAATATTTGACATTAGACATTCTGGTACACTTAAAATTCATATTATTAATTGCACACTACAACACTAATTATTAAATTTATTTCTGGATTCATTTATAAAATAATCATGTGGCTTAGTAAAGATTCTTCTTTTGTCAAGAAAGTATGTAAATTCTGTTGCTGTGTAACCTCTTTGGAATATTGTGAGTACTGCAAAATGTAATAGTAGTAGTAGTAGTAGCAGTAGCAGAAGTAGTAGTGGGCATGCCTCTGATGGAAATGCATGTGTTTTTTTTTTTAATTTTGTCTATAATAATGTAATTGATGGCTTTATGAAAATGGAGATTATGAAGTCAGTGTGATATAGAAGAATGGGATGAAATAAAAGAAAATTATAGCAACAGATAGTACTTCATCAGTTATTTAGTGATCAGGAACCCACTACGTTAATTCAAAATTTCAGCCACAAGAATGCACGCCTAGACACAAGAATTGGAGCCAACAAGAAGAAGATAAAATGAAGATAAGTAAAAAGTTTTTCTTTTGTATATCTTACACTTCTAGAAGCTTTTGAAACTCTGAAGACACTAAGAAAAATTTAATACTGATGTGTGGGAGGATAAGATTACAAATGTCAGTGCACCATGTCACTGGGTCAGTTGTCCACGATTGGTTGGAAAACATTCTGGACAGTTTTTGTGAATTATTTGGCCACCCAGATCACATGACATCAATCACAACAAACATATAAGGAATATAATCGAGAGGTCAGTTAGCGCACAATCTCCTGCACTGGCAACACATACTCAATTACAGACAGCTGTAGAGGCAAAATGGCTCAATATTTCTGTAGGAGACTTACAGTGACTTGTTGAGTCCATGCCACATTGAGTTCTTACACTATACTGGGCAAAAGGAGGTCCAACACAGTATTAGGAGGTATCCCTTGACTTTTTTCATCTCATTGTAGGTCAAGATCATACGTAGGCCAGTTTTGTTGTGCCATGGAAAGAATTTTGCTAAAGAATGCTAATGACATGTACCTTTGTTGCTCCAAAACACACTTTGCCACATTAATGAGCAAACTATGCATGCAAAGACTGTTGAAAAGCTGGTGTAAATGCTCTGCCTCTGAACTGGACATTATTAACATGTCACCAATGTAAATGAAACAAAATTCAAAATTGTAAGTCATTTCATCCAAACGTCGTTGAAAAGTTTGTGCGGCATGTGCCAAGTCCAAATGGCATACACACGGCTGTTTTGGGGGTGTCATCTGGCACGATCAGTAATTGTTAAGTATGCATGCACTAGATCAGTTGTAGCGAAGACACATTTCCTGACAACAGCATCTGCAAAGTCCTTGATGTGAAGCACAGGGGATTGCTCAGGTATAGTCCAACAGTTAAGTTGATCATAATCACTACAGAGCATCATCCATTACTTTCCTTTGGCACAACATGGAGTAGTGAAGCCCAGCTACTACTAGATGGTTGGTAGATTTCCTGTGCCAACATGAAGACAAACTCATGTTTCACTGGTGTGAACTTTTCGGATTTCAAACATCATGGTCGCATGTGACTCAGTGGGCCTGGTGTTGTCAGTATGTAATGTACTGTATTATGTTGCATCGGTGCAAGTGTGGGTGACTGTCATATAATTTCTGGAAACTGCGTAAGGTGTGTAATATATAGTGAGTCTCCTGTTATCATTTGCATTCTAGCACTGTAATTGTGATGAAATTGACACTGGCTGCTTAGGCTGGTTGTTGTGTCCAGAATATGGCAGTGTTGAAAATCTAGGAGCAGTGTGAAAAATTACAAGACTGCTCCTAGAATCACTTGCACCATATTGGCAACTATGAACCACCATTCAACTCTAAGCCAGAGACCCAGGTTGAGGCGCAATGTTACATATCCATATGTCTGAATGGTGTAGCCATTGGCAGTAAACAGATGGTAATCATCATGACTACAGTAACGCAGATGGATGGCTGGGTAAACCAAAACATCCACGCCTGTGTCCACCAAGAATGGTTGCTTTGTATTGCTCTTTAATGAAGAGTAAATGGCTGTTATCTGGAGAGTCAGTCACCATCATTTCTGACTTCCCATTGTGTTTCTCATTTTGCATGGTAGGATGCATTTCCTTGCCTCTGTGCCAAAGTGTCTGTGGTTCCAGCATAATTTTGTAGCTGATGATGATTGACTGCAACTCCTTCTTGAGTGATACCATCGTCGTCAGCTGATACTTGTGTGAGAAACTGCAACTTGTGTAATAAGCTCCACCAGCTGTGCTTGAAGTGAAGCAAAGATTTACATTGTGGTATTATCTGGTTGTGGTCCAACAGCCGGCACACTCACAGAAAGATGCATTTCAGCAATGCAGTTAGCCATCTGTACAGGTGCATCCAATACTCATGCACACACTTTGAGTATTTTTTAGGCATCTGATGGCAGGTGCGACAACCAAATATTTCTCAAAATGTCATTTCTGATTGTGCTGTTCACTATTATCTGCAGATGATGTAGCAACTGTGACAGTGTGTGATTACTGAGATCTTCCATCTGCAGCAACTTCTCTAATCCCTTAGTTTGAGAATATGACATGCACTCAATCAGTGCATTTTTAAGTGCTGTATACCATTCCCGTAGGTGGTGGTGTGGCTAGAATGTCCTGCACTTTGCTGGCCATATAGTAATTTAGTGCTGCAACAATGTAACTGTGTTTGGTGTCATTGGCACTAATGTGTACCCATGTAAACCGGTTCTGCAGCTACATACACCAGAGCACCAGATTGTGTTGCTAAAATGGATGTGAGTTCACTGCAAAGAGGCTGACTACCATGCTCACTGGCACCTCGTCTGCGGTTGTTGATGCTGTCATCAGTAAAGTCTGTAAT
Organism: Schistocerca gregaria; assembly: GCF_023897955.1. NCBI lineage: Eukaryota > Metazoa > Arthropoda > Insecta > Orthoptera > Acrididae > Schistocerca > Schistocerca gregaria. The sequence goes on along the minus strand of NC_064923.1, from coordinate 309,888,407 downwards.
GGTACATAAATCACCTAGGAGATACACAGCATGGCTGGAAGTACATGACACAGCTTTTAATGTGTTCACGCTGCAGCACAGCTGAGTCTTCATCACATCACATGGTGTGATCGTTTTTTGCTAAACACATTGTATCTGGCGTGGTTATCTGACAATCACATTGGGGATCACCGATAAATGATGGGTCTTACAACATATTTATTTCCAATATTTAATGAACACAGCATGCACAAAAATGTGAGTGAGTGATATCTCTGAATACACTTAGCAACCAAGGAAGAACAAAGAATAAAGAACATTAGCGGTTATGCTAACACTGAATGTCATGCTCCGACTTGTAACAGTTTTGCGTCACAATTATTTTCACTGTGTGCACTGTCAGTACATTACTGTTGCTTGTCAGCAATTACTACACTGTCTGTAACTGTAGTGCCATAATTATTACACAAATTAGCAAATGGTTTTCCCAGCTCACTTAATGGTTTTACCAGATTTAACATTATCTCTTGTAAATACTCATACCTTACTACTTCTCATTGTCTGTTATTCCATCTACTTCTTTATTTACAGCTGGTTAACTGATGGATGTATTTACGATATTAAGTGTTACAAAGACAAGGTTCCTAAGAAAGTTCCTAACCAGACATTACTAACTTCATTACTGCCTTATTACTATGTGTACTTCATACCACTTCATCAATACTTCATCATTTCATATAACTCAATATATTGCTCCATTTATTTAATTTTATGGCCTTCATGGACCACTCTGACCAATTTCATACAAAGAATTTATCAGTTTCCTGTCAGCCCAGTACTTCTTCGTTCTCTCGGATCTCATCCTTCTTTCTTCATCGGAAATCACCCTTCCTGTTGTCTGTTTGTTGATTCTCGTTTGCAGTCTGGTTTATTTGTGAGTCTCCTGATTTTGTCAGTTTTGTTTCTTATGTCTTCCAATGTAATCTGTTGCTCACCCATATCTTCCTTGATTTCTGTAATCCACTTAATATTGCACTTACTATTCCACAATTTTTCTGTTATTCTCCTGACAATCCTGTTCTCTGGTGTTCTGATTAGATGTCCAAAAAATGAAATGTGTTTCTTCCTGATTGTACTCATTACTGGTTCTATTTCCTTGTAGACTTCATTTGTAGCTACTCTCCCGTGTCCATCTTTCTGGTACGATTTGGTGATGCCCATTCTGATGATTCTTCTCTCTGTTTTGAGTATTTTGTCTATTTGTCCAGTGTTAATTGTTTTGACGATGGTTTCACTTGTTATCGCTCCACTACTACATCATTATTTCACTGTACACTTCTTCATTACAATATCATTAAACATCAGATCACTGCTTTGCCTTATTCACAAAAATTACTTCAAAGGATGATGCCTCAAAGCAACAAACAACAATATTACTGACAAAACTTTACTTATTTTTTGCATAACAGACCAAACAATTGTTAATTCAAGCATTACTTCACTTTAAATAATGTGTTGCTGTCTACTCCAGTCTTATAACCTATACTGTGACAGACAATACTCATGATATACACTGATAAACCAAAACATTATAACTAATGCCCTCCACGACAATGGATGCCACATGGTGCTTTGCAGATACACAATGCAGTAACAAAAGTATGTGAACAGAGCAGACATAGAAGGGGATCACCCTGGTGAAGGTATGAGCTGCAAACCGGGAAATCCATTGAGATAAGAAACTTTGACAATTGGCAGATTATTGTTACTCAGAACCTGTGAATGGCAAAGGTGGTCAAATGTTCATGTTCCACAGTCATTAGCATCTATGGGAAGAGTTAGAAGGGCTGTGAAAGTACCATTAGGCACTAAATGGTAGTACATCCACGTTTATTGCAGAATGTGGTGTTCAGAGGCTTGTTTACTCTGTAAAGTAAGATAGATTGTGATCTGTGTCACACCTGTGGAAAGAGCACAATGCTGGTCCATACATAGGTGTTATGGAGCACGCTGTTCGTCGTATATTGTTGAATATGGATCCCTGCACCAGACCACCACTATGTTTTAACATGTTGACCCAGCAATCAATGGAAACATGTCAGCTCCTTGGGTGAATCACATTTTCACTCCACTAGGTCGATGGTTGTCTCTACAAATGCCATCATCAATGTGAACAACAGCTCAAAACGTGCAACACATCATGGACACAGGCTGGTGGGAGCAGCACTGTTTCATGAGAGACATTCTCCTGCACTTTCATGGGACCTGTGGTAGTAATCGAAGTCATTCTGGCTGCAAACCAACTGCATCCCTTCATGTTTGATGCCTTCCACAACATCTTTCAGCAGTACAATTGCCCATGTCTGGGAGAGTCAGAACCTTGCTACAGTGGTTTGAGGAGCATTATAGTGAACTCATGTTGATGTCTTGATGACTAAATTCTCCTATTTAAATCCTATGGAAACCATCTGGGTTTCTATCAGGCCCCTCATCACATACACAAATCAACAACCCATTATTGATGTGAATTAAATCAGCTGTGCTTAAACATCTCCACAAACTTAGAATGAATGGTCGGAACCATGATATGCAGAATCAGTGATTTATGTTGTTTCCAAGATGGACAAACAAGCTATTAAGCATGTGGTCATAATGTTTAGGCAAATAGCCTTGTGGCAGTGGTAACACTGTTTCCCATCAGATCACCGAAGTTAAGCACTGTCGGGCTTGGCTAGCACTTCGGTCACTGTCCAGATGTGCAAGTTGTGTTTGGGTGAGTGTGTGTGTGTGCATGTGCATGTGTGTATGTGTGTCTATTGCTGACAAAGGCCTTAATGGCCAAAAGCTATAATTGTGTGAATCTTTTTATTGTGCCTATCGCAACTCAGCATCTCCGCTATATGGTGAGTAGCAACTTTCCTTCTATAATATTGTTAATAAATTTTATTGGCTTTCTTTCTTGTTAAGATTGTAGATGATCAATACCCAGTTATTCTAGCCAGCTGTAAGTGGCACTATAAACACGCTAAATTGATAGACCAAAGTCTGGGGCAGTACAGAGTCTGAGCCAGGATACAGCATAGCACAACATTCTTCCAATAACTAGTCAGAAGGCATGAGAAAGGCCATGTGACTGCCTTCCATGTCTGCCTGCAGAGAGATGCTTCAGAATCTTCATGTTTCAGCTGTCCCCCTGGGCAGCTGGCTTACACCACTGTATTGTTCCTTTCAAATATTTTCTAACTTTTGGCCACCCACCCTTGTTGCCTGTGTAACTGTCATGTGGAAAATCTATATCCTCCCTGGGTGGTCCCACTGTAGTCTAAACCTGCAATAAACAGGACATTTTCATTAACTGTAAGGCTTTTAATTGCCCCTGATAATCCACACCTTTCATTCAGCCCACATCCCACTCTCGTCATCCTGTACAATAACAATGAAGTCTAGATCTCAGTACAGGAGGAAAGCACTGCACCAATAGATGCATCCTTCTGAACATCAGTGTGTCCATTGATACCTCCTTTGGGATTATGAGAAACCCAAAGATGAATACCTGTAGAAATTGGAAAAATTATGAATACTTTCAGAAAGCAAGTACCTCTCTATCAACCTTAAGCTCTATACTTATCCACATGTTCAAATAAGGACAGAAATAACTGAGCAGTTAAAACTGTTAGAGAAAAAAATCATAGCAAAAAATTTGGAGCTTAAGTGAATAGAATTTGGCCATATCAAAACTTAGAGAATCTAAAATTACACATTAATATGGAAAAGCTCACAGCCACTGACAGGACAACAACTTCTAAACATTTATGAGATCATGTACCAAATGAGACAAGAAACATTAAGTAATTAAACACTGAAATTCTTGGGAACAATAGTTCAATGGGTACAAGAGGTATGAGGACATATGCAGTGCTGTATGTGCCACACTGAATCTTTAGATCCAGCATTAGTTCATTCATCCCTGAACCTAACATAAGTTAAGAGGAGCCAGGACCTAACCACTACTGACAGAGACAAAGAGGGAAATGCAAAGGAGTGTTGGATGAGTATCAAGGTTAAAATGATGTAATACAAATCAATGTGTTGTGTAATTGTCTAAAATGAAAAGGAGAAAGTGATAGATTGCAAAATCAACATTAGGTGCATTGACAAAGTGCACTTTTATTTTTGTTACAAAGTTATATATTTGTTTACTGCGTAAAATAATCAATTTCTCACTTGAAACACAAAGAAATAATAATTTGTATTTTGTTGTTTTTCAGACATTGGAGACACACAGGAACTTGAAAAATCTGTGCAATACTTGGAAGAAGAACTAAAAGCAAGTGATGAGAAGCTTAAGAAATTCAGTACAATTCATCTCAGTGAAGAAAGAGAGAACCTCCTCAAAGAACCCAGTTTTAGCTTACTGTTCAGGGAGTAAATACAATTTATTCCATTCATTGGCATTACTCATAAAATCTGTTATTCTGTGTGAGATGTCTACATAATTTTCATTTACTGTTCATGCAATACAAATGATCTAGTTCTTTATTTAAGACCACCATTAGCTATCCTGTTAAAAGTGATAGGTTAGCAATAACAACATAACTGGAAAGCTCATTGTTATTGATGGAAACATGTTCTTGGAATATTTTATGCTTCTTTTCAAGACTGATACTAACTTTGTTGTAAAAAATTAAGCACCAACAACATAAGGAAAGGATAGATTGCTACTCACCATAAAGATGACATGTTGAGTTACAGACACAACAAGAAGGCTGATACATATTTAACTTTCAGCCAAAGTCTTATTCAGAAAAGCACACGCATTCATTCACACAAACAAGCACATCTCATGCACATATGACCATCATTTTGGGCAGCTTGAACCAGAATGCAGCATTCAAGTGAAAAGAAAAACGAAAGCAGCATTGTGGATGGTGGGGAGGAAGAGAGGGGTGGAGAGGGGAAGGATAGCAGGGTATGGGGAGGGGGAGAGAAGGGCACTATCTGGCGGAGGGTACAGAGATTAGATGGAGACATGACAAGATTGCCATCTGGTGCAAAGTTGGGAGGCTGTTGAGCAAGGGGAGCAAATGGGAGGAGGGGGAGGGTTGTTGCAAAAAATGGAGAAGGAGAGAAAACAGAGGAAGGGAAAAGACTGGCAGTTGCATTGGTAGATGGCAGCACACAATGAGATTGAAGCACATGAATAGGGCAGAGGTGATAGGACAAAGGTTAGCAGAATCTGTTTGGAGAGGGAGAGGGGGGAGGGGGGGGGGGGAGGAGGCTACAATAGGCTACTGTAAGATGAGGCCAGCATGAATTCAGGTGTCGAGAATGTGTTTTAAGGTTAACTCCTGTCTGTGCAGTTCAAAAAAGCCGATGGCTGAGGGGAGGATCCAGATGACTTGAGCTGTGAAGCAGCCATTAAATCAGTTATGCTATGTTCAGCAGCATGTTGTGCCACAGAGTGGTCTACTTTACTTTTGGCCACAGTTCACTGATGATCCACTGTCCCCATCACTTTACCTCCTGGTTCCCTAATTGTCACTGTTGTTGCCACTTCCCTATACAGATTCATCGTTCATACCCATTGCCTTGCCATTATTGACCACTACCTTTTCCTATGTCAAATCTCAAACCTCAAACCTGCTACCCCATTCCTCATACACCTTATTAATTTTATCCTAACTCACAAATACTTCTCCTTTGAAAGAAAAGTGTATAAAGAAAGCCATGGGTACCTGCATGACACCCTCCTATGCCATTCTGTTTACGGGTTATCAAGAAGGGTCCTTCCTAGCCCCCCCTCCCCCCCTCCCCCAAATGCCAGACTGCTGCCCTGATTCAGGTTCATTGATGATATCTTCATGATCTGTATTCAGGTCTAAAACACCCTGTCCTCATTTCTTGACAACCTCAACACCTTCTCTCCCATCCCCTTCACCTAGCCCATCTCAACCTAGTGTTCCACCTTTCTGGATACTGACCTCCTCCTCTCTGATGGCTTCATCCACACTTTTGTCCACATTAAATCCACCAACCACCAAAAGTACCTGCATTTCCACACCAAAAAATTCCTCCCAAACAGCCACGCCATCCAATACCGCGTATCTGAAGTGACACGAACTCCCTGGCACAATATGCTGAAGGTCTCATCAAGGCCTTCACAAATAAGCATTACCACTCAGACCTAGTCCACAAATGGGTTTCCCGTGCCATTTCCCCACACACTTCCAATCCTCCCATCACCCCCAAGGATGAGTTACAAAGGAGTGCCCCTTCATCACCCTTCATGCTCTGAATGAAGATTCTTCCCATCCCAGACAAAGTTGTGTTCTGTTGCCCACCCAACCTCGACAACATCCTTGCCCATCCCTAAGCCACAACCAAAAGCAAACTTTTGCTGCTGGGATCATATCAATGTGGATGGCCAAGGCACAAAACGTGCCCAATCCACTCACCCAAAAGTTCCTGCTCCAATCCTGTCACAGGCTTATCCTACCTCATTAAAGGCTGGGCCGCCTTGGAAAGCAGCCATGTCATATACCAGCTCTGATGCAGTCAATGCACAGTTTTTTTATATTGATAAGTCTGTCAACTAGCCTTCCACTAGGATGAACAGCCACCTCCAAACTGTGGTCAGCAGCAAAGTAGACCACCCTCTGGCACAACATGCTGTTGAACATAACATACTTGATTTCAATGGCTGCTTCACAACCCAGGTCATCTGGATCCTCTCCTCAACTACCAGCTTTTTTGAACTGCACAGATGGGAGTTATTCTTACAACACATTATCCATTTCCGAAGTCATCCCAACCTCAACCTATGGTAACTTAATTTCCCTACACCCTCCACTCAATAGTTTTTGATCCCCCCCCCCCCCCCTTTCTCTCATATCACCTCATCCTTATTCATTTGGACCACCCCTATTGTGTGCTGTTCTCTGCCAACGTACCTGCTCATCTTTCCCATTCCCTACTCCTCTCCTTTCCTGTTCTTCCCCCCACCTCCCTATCTCCCCCTGCCCCCTCCCTCATGGCCTCACAGCCTCCCGTTGCTGTGCCTAAGGCAATATTGTCATGTATCCATCTAGTCCCTTCACACTGTGGGAAAGTACTCATCTCTCTCCCCACCCATAGCCTGCTATGCCTTCCCCTTTTCAAATATTGTATATTTGAACTTCGAATGTTGTGTGCCCATTACTATAATGCATCACTCCTCTAGCACTGTAACGAATAGCAGCTCAGAATTCCATGCTTGTTAAGAGTGTGCACAACAAACCTATTTCTTTTGTGTGGCAGACTGGGTTACTGCAATAATGGTGTGATTTTCAAAAGCTGGCATTTGATTTCTTTCTACTTCTCACCAGCAGGTAGATACATGCCTGAGTGGAATGATCAGCCATTCAGCAGCTCCTTAATCATGCTGCTTTGCTTTCTTAGCTGCCAATCACAGATTAAAGAGAAACAATTAACTCTTAATTTAAGCGTTTATTTCCAACACAAAGAATAAGAAGAAATTCATATTCATAGAAAATAAATGTAAATGCATCTCATGGTGTTGTTGAAAGAAGATAGAAAATAGCCCATGTATTTTCGTTGTTCCTCAAATAAAAATTTTGTAGCCTTACATATTTCAAATGTTGGTAGTTCCTTAGCATTAGATATACATATCAACAGTATTACAAGAGCTTGTGGTGGAACTGGGCACATGCTAAAGATTAACTGACTAGTTAATTATGTTTCAGTGTGCCCACTCACACGTCAGGTGTCATAGTCTGTTCATCATGTCACTGTGTTGTCAAAGGGAAAACTGTAAGCAGCATAATATTTAAATCATTATCCTGTAAACCGCGTGACTGCTGCGGTCGCAGGTTCAAATCCTGCCTCAGGTATGAATGCGTGTGATGTCCTTAGGTTAGCTAGGTTTAAGTAGTTCTAAGTTCTAGGGGACTGATGACCTCAGAAGTTAAGTCCCATAGTGCTCAGAGCCATTTGAACCATTGTCCTGTAACACGTGGTATTGTTGACTACTTCCATATCCCACGAACTAGTTAAATTCATCACAAGAGCCATTGAATTCTTTAACTGAGAACTCTGCATTATTCTCTCATCATCCTTTGGAAGATGAACTCTTGGTGAAAGAATGAAAATTGATGCCAAGCCTGTCCATTAAAAAATCTTATGGAAATTTGTAAGGCATTTCCAAACACAGTGGTACAATTCAAAATTATTGATAAGTGGCATCTTGAGTAAGGGGTGCATAAAGAGTGTCTTCAAAATTTCCTGTCAAAAGTGGAAAAGCATGAAAATTCCATTTCACAATCACAGCAGCTGTTAAATACAATCAGCTAGTTGCTGTAAAAATTGACAATGCTCTTTCAGAAGCAAAGAACCTGGCAGCTTTGAAAAACATAAGAAGAAGGTTGATCAAAACATAAGTATAATGGAGAGACTTTTTGTTACTTCAAGAGTTAGCTGTTCAAGGCCATAACAAATCTGGGGTGTCAGTAAATAAAAGAAAATATGTAGAACTTTTGGAATTCTTGACAGTAGAAGAACCATACGTGAAAGATCATTTAGCATTCGATGGAGTATCTAAAGACACTTCCCCTGACAGATAAAAGGAATTAATAGCTAATATTGCTGATGTTGTTAAAGAACAAATTTCAAGTGAAATTGAAAACAGTCCTTAATATCACTAAAAGTCAAAGAAACAACTGATATCTGGAAATCAAATGTGTGAAAGTTTTTGTTATGCACATAACGAATCAGAAGAATGAGAGATTCATTAGGTTTTATGGCATATGCAAAGACTGGCATGCACAAGGCATAGCCACCATTTTGTTGCACATGCTAAGCAGTTGAAATATTGGTAAAAAGAAATTAATATCACAAACATACAATGGCAGCAGTGCATTGGCAGGGAAAAATTCTGTTGTGAAACAAGCACATCCTTGTAGAAGAAGATGAAATGGGAGATATGATACTGCGTGAAGAGCTTGACAGAGCACTGAAAGACCTGAGTCGAAACAAGGTCCCAGGAGTAGACAACATTCCATTAGAACTACCGATAGCCTTGGGAGAGCCAGCCCTGACAAAACTTTACCATTGGTGAGCAAGTTGTATGACACAGACAAAATACCCTCAGACTTCAAGAAGAATATAATAATTCCAATACCAAAGAAAGCAGGTGTTCACAGGTGTGAAAATTAGCAAACTATCAGTTTAATAAGTCATGGCTTCAAAAAAGCAACACAAATTCTTTACAGATGAAAGGAAAAATTGGTAGAAGCCAAACTTGGGGAAGATCAGTTTGGATTCCATAGAAATGTTGGATCACATGAGCAATACTGACCCTAAGACTCGTCTTAGAAGATAGATTAAGGAAAGACAAACCTACATTTCTAGCATTTGTAGACTAGGAGAAAGCTTTTGACAATGTTGACTGGAACACACTCTTTAAAATTCTGAATGTGGCAGGTGTCAAATACAGAGATGTGTACAGAAACCAGATGGAAGTTATAAGAGTCAAGGGACATGAAAGGGAAGCAGTGATTGAAAAGGGAGTGAGACAAGGTTGTAGTCTGTTGCCGATGTTATTCGATCTGTATATTGAACAAGCAGTAAAGGAAACAAAAGAAAAATTTGGAGTAGGAATTAAAATCCATGGAGAAGAAATAAAAACTTTGAGGTTTGCCGATGACATTGTAATTCGTCAGCGACAGCAAAGGACTTGGAAGAACAGTTGTATGGAATGGACAGTGTCTTGAAAGGAGGATATAAGATGAACAAACCACAAAAGTGAAACAAGGATAATGGAATGTAGTCAAATGAAGTCAGGTGATGCTGAGGGAAATAGATTAGGAAATGAGACACTTAAAGTAGTAGATGAGTTTTCCAGTTTGGGAAGCAAAATAACTGATGATGCTCCAAGTAGAGAGGATATAAAATGTAGACTGGCTATGGCAAGGAAAGTGTTTCTGAAGAGGAGAAATTTGTTAACATTGAGTATAGATCTGAGATGGCCTTTCTGGAAGTATATGTATGGAGTGTAACCATGTATGGAAGTGAGACATGGACGATAAATAGTTTAGACAAAAAGAGAATAGATGCTTTTGAAATGTGGTGCTACAGAAGAATGCTGAAGATAAGATGGGTAGATCACATAACTGTGAGGAGGTACTGAATAGAATTGGAGAGAAGAGAAATTTGTGGCACAACCTGACTAAAAGAAGGAACCAGTTGGTAGGACACAGTCTGAGGTACCAAGGGATCACCAATTTAGTATTGGAAGGAAACGTGGGAGGTAAAAATCCTAGAGGTAGACCAAGAGATGAATACACTAAGGAGATTCAGAAGGATGTAGGTTGCAGAAGTTATTTGGAGATGAAGAAGTTTGCACAGGATAGAGTAGCAAGGAGAGCTGCATCAAACCAGCCAGTGGATTGAAGACCACAACAAGAACAACATGTGGACAAAGGAAGTTTGCACCAGTAACTATAACTTCATGTTCACAGGTGATTCCATCTTTATGATTTAGGTTGTCCCCAGTAGTGTGTAAGAAATTTCTTACACTCTTAAGATGAACAGGGACATTATGGCATACCCCTTACGCTAATCATGTACTGAGGTACCTTATCAGTACCTTGTCCTTTATTTCCTGCCATGTGAGGGCTGTAGTGTTTGCCTTCTTTACTTGCTTCCAGATAGCCTTTAATATTTTTTCAAAATTTTGTTTGATTCCTCATTCATCCCACTCGTTGATTTAATAATTTTGAAAGATGGAAGTGCCTTTCAAACATACACCACCCCATATGCCAAGAGCCTAACATTATTGTGCACTTTTGAGTTGTATGTGGCCATGAAATGGGCACATAAACGTCCCAGTGATATAGAGTCAGGTGAAATAAAGTAACTGTTGGCTTTTGGATTCATAATAGATTATGTAATTTGATATAATTGCTTAATTGGTTCAGACATTAAATTGGTGTTGTGATAGATAATGATATCGTCATCTATGCCAAACTTCCATAACTAGTTATTGTATTTTCTTGCTGATTTGGGATGGCAATCACAATAACACAATGTGAAAAGTGATCTATGATGATTAACATGTTTTTACCCACTGGTGTCTGATTAAAGGTACCCAAAATGTACATCCCAACCATTTCAAATGGCTTAGATGCCTTTGAAATGGTATTTGTTAATGACTGAAATCAGCATGTTGTTCACATGACACACATTTCTTCACATACTGATCAATGTCCTATCTTCATGTTCTCTATCCAAACCATTCAGCTAATCTATAATCCTTTGTCTTGCACCCTCCATGTCCTGTTAGTACTTGATCATGACCCTCTTTTAAAACTTTTTTCTTTAGTGTTGCAAGTACTGCAACGCATGGCCTGAATTTCATTGTCCTACACAGAAGCTCAATGTACATTACAGACAGTGGTTGCATTTTGAGTAGCTGGCAGTCTGTGTCAGCAGTCTGCTTCTTCTGAAACTCTGGAAGGCTTCCAGCAATTGCTTTTATGGTCACAATTTTCCTGCTCAACCCATCCGGATTACCATGCTTCCTGCCCAACTTGTGCACTGCTTCAAAATCAAATTTGCTAATTTTAAATGCCCATCAGTTTAATCTGCCTGACGGTTATTTCAGTCCTAATAGATACATGATCTGTTATAAATTTGAATTTTCTGGCCTGTAGGTAACAACAAATTAAGTGATATTGTGGGTTATGCGCAACATCTCCTCCAGAGTTGAGTAATTCTGGTCTGTTTTATTTAATTTCCTTCATGCATACACTACCAGATGCTCAATACCATTTGCATCCTGACTCAGACTGCATCCCTCAATCTCATTGTTTGCATCAGAGTTCAAGATAAAAGTCTTTTTCATAATTCAGAAATACTGACACAGGTCTGGTTGCTAGTGCCTTTTTCAACACCTTGAATGTTTATTGACAGTCAGCCATCCACTGAATTTTCACAGCCTTCTTCAACAAATGTGTTAACAGTCTAGCAATGGCAAATATTCTTTTATGATTACATAATCCTAAAAATGACTGCAGTTGCTTTGCAGTTTGTTGTGGTTAGAAATCACTGTCTGCAAAATCAGTCTCATGTTGGTCTTCACACTGTCATGGCTAATTAATTTTCATATTGAAGTTGTTGTTGCGCAGGTAATTATGATATAAAGAAGGTACTGCATGTGTGAAACCCTGGTCTGATGTAAGAGAGGCCTTTACGGCCCTTATAATATCAGGTTAAATAAACAAATAAAATTAAAAAAACTCACTTCTGTCGATTCAGAGTGACACTTTTAATACTTAATGTTACGCATGCAGATCATAACCTCTTAAATAGTTCTTACAACCACTGCATGTGCTCCTTGCAGATCTTTAGGAGGGAAAAAAGGGTAATACCGGTATCATCTAAATGTATTATATACTGGCATGGTTTTAAACTCTCTCAACACTCCATCCAATAATTGCTGGAATGTGGACAGTGCATTCTCAAGTCCAAAATGCATCCACTGATGTTGTTAATGCCCACATGGGGCAGTAAATGTGGTCTTTGGCAGGTCCTCTGGCATTACTTCTAACTAGTGGTAACCACATGACAGATCCATTATTGGAATATACTTAAGTTGACTCAGGTTGTCCAATTTTTCTGTGGTATTTTGTATCAGATACACATGTGTCACATTTCTGGCAAGAAAATAATGGTAGTCACAACAAAATCAGTATTTCCTCATCCTGTCTGATGATTTTTTTGGCTACAATGACAATGGGTGCTCCACAAGGCCATCAGTCTCATCCATAATGCCATCCTCAACCTGTGTATTGGTGAACTCCATTATTGGTCGCAGGCATTCTGCGGATTCTTATAGACAGCAGGATTAAACCTCATTGGGCTCTGTGTTGCATCACAGATATTACCGGTAATGACCCACTAGGACCCAACAAATTTTATCAGCAATGTTTCTTTGGCTACCCTGTATTTGCCTGTAAAATGCTGCACTTTTTCATAAAATACAGATGCACTGATGGTTTTGCTGATGGTAAAGGTCCAAACTTGAACTGTCTAAACTGTCTCCATCCAGGACATCCAAATTGGCTATTAACAGCCCCTTGCGCAAAACCATTTCATTGGTGCCAAAATTATCAACACTAACCAGAATCATGAAGTCTCCATTCAATTACTGCACACGTGCCACTTTCCTATGTACTGAACAATGCAACATATCCACATTATTGTTGTTTTCCAATGGCTGTAAAACACTTGAGATACTCATCAATAGGTCAGTATGTAGGCTCACCTAGAGTATCTTTTGTGTGCCTTTAGGCACTTTATCATGCAAAATGAGCCTTAATGATTGTGTACGCATTTTACTCGATTCCACCTTCATGGTAAGAGAACCTTATGCCAATATGTCATTCACAGCAGTCGCTCCCAATCTGAACAATTTTCCACTCAAGAAATCCAATCTCAGAGCTGTGCAGTACCCTTAACCAACGTGTGGAGACACTTGCAAATGATCTTGAAAATTCCTTACTGCAATATAAAAATTCAGCAGTGTTGACCCCAATGATCCCTATTCCTTGCCTCCTCCTTGTGATTTATAATATGGAGAATTCAGTCTCTTCCTACCCAAGATGTCCAGACTTGCCACTAACACATAAGCCCCTGTGTCCATTAAAATCCTATGTTCCATACCATTCACCATGCCAACCAAGCAACATTTCCCCTCTGCATGCATCTTTGTAGCATTTAATTTCACTGGGAATGCTGTTTGGTGGTTGCAGAATTCCTGTTGGTAGTTGACGACCTCCCATAACCCTGTTTCTTATACTCCATGTCCTACCACTCCACACTCATACCACTTGATTGGTGGCATTGCTTCTATATGTGGTATGGCATGTTCATAGCTATAACATTTTACCTCTGAGGAAAAAACCGTTAGCTTGTTCTGTAGTCACAATGCTACACCCACCCTCTAGCTATCTACGTAGCTGCCCTAAGGACAGTAACCAAATCCTTCAGAGTATCCATCTGCACTCTCCATGAAATATTGGGTAGAAGCCCACTGGAGGATAGTTTCGTTTGCCACTTCATTCTACATGAACTCATAAGTTTGTGCAATTGTGCTAACTTATCCAAAAACATTTCCATGAATTCATTCCATTTCTGAGATATTCGACTGAGCTGCTCCTTAAATAATATTGTACTAATCTGTTTGCAATAGCACTGAATGAGCCTAAATTTGAGTTGCTGAAATGTATGTGCATTATTCAATATTATTATTATTATTAGTATTATTTACATTATATAATTATGTTATTATTATATGCATCTTTGGCTCGCCTGTTAACCATGATTTGGCCATGTGCAAACATACTTCATCCAATCAATCACCAAGCCCCATGGCAGCTTCCAAGTGATCAGTAGACACTGCTACATTGTCAGTTGTTTTATCTGAGAAAGGTCTCTCTAGACTAGATGCAGCTGAATTCAATGAAAAATTAGTCACATGTTGGATGGTACACAAAAGTATGAAGGTATAACGAAAGGAAGAAATGCCTTTATTCCATACACTAATGTGCCTTGTTCATATAACATCAGCAAGTACTACATATTTCTGACACTGACTGTGTACAAAGCAACTCGTGGGCCACCAACTTATGTTGCTCGCATCTTATTGGCCATAAATAGTATTCACTATAATTTCTCTTAAAGTGAGACACATCTGTGGATTATTCTGGTTCCACATATCGCACCTTCAGCTTTATAGGCACATCAAGTCTCCATAACATTGCTGAGCACAAGAATGGAGAAGCTACAAAAATAAAAAGTCCTTTCACCACACTTGTAGTATCAAAACTGCAGTCCAGAGTTTGCAACGACGTAACAGTTGAAGCACCTTCTCGATGGATTCAATGGATGGCAGCAGTCAGTGACACTTCTCACATCAGAATGTTCGGGTCAGGTTCTGGACAGCAGAGGAATCAGCTGTTTGTAGGTTGGGAAATGGTGCCGCTTCCTCCCAGGACATGTGTTGCAGTGGTGGTGGTGGCTTGAACCACTTGGTGAGCAGGTAATGAAATATTCCGGTTTACAATGGTCGTTTATTCAGTTTAGTGCAGACACAGAATTACAGCATGTGGGAGCCTGTTGTCCATTGGTGACCATTGGTGCTCCAAGCACTGTAGTCAGCAACTGCTTTCTTGGGAGCCAGCATAGCATGTATTAGCAGCAATGGACAGTGGCATCAGTGTAGTTGTCCCAGAAGGGTGTCAGACACAGCTCCTGAAAATGTGACTAAGTTGAGGTTGTCATGTACCAAACTGGGATAGACCATAATACCCACCATAGCTGAAGTCAAAGATGTGCCCACAATGGGTGGTGATAAGTGACAACAGAGGCCCTCAGGAACCAGTGTACAGTAATAGAGAGACTTTGTGACACCTAATCCAGTCTTGTTCATGTGCACCAAGAAGGAGGTGGCTGTGAGCAGGAGGTAGTCATGCACCAGGAAATCCAGCGATGCAAAGGTGCCAGTTTGTCTGCATGAGGTCTGCAGCTCAGTCAGTTGTATGTTGTTACTGGAGATGAAGTCCTTGGTAAGTGACTATGTATCTCATCTGGCTCTGCAGTGGCTTCCAATGTGAACTCAGCAACTGACAAAAATGTCAGTTGTGCGCATCACATTCACACCTCTGTATGATTGTGTACAGAGAATGTCGGCAAACACCGAGAACAACTTAGAGTGGGGGTCTGATTTGGGGACTGGCAGGGGGAGTGTACTTATGAGAGTCCGCTGTTGGCTAGTTCTTCTCCAACAGCAGAAACCTACCCCTGAAGAGACAACAAGCTGTAGCAATTGGGCATTTCTATTGGGTGGCAATGACTTCATTCATTCAGCTTTCCTTGTGTAGTCAGCTCCTGCACGAGCAGCCAGGGCTGTAGTATTGCCCCATTTCACCCTTCAGAGGTGCTGATTAGCTTCCTCCACTTTATCAGTATCCTGAATCAGGGGTCTTTCATTCTGAATACAACATCTTGTGAAATGTTGTCTGAGCTTCTGGATGATGTTCGCTTCCCTCTGTATCACATTGTTTTGCTGAGTGTCCCAAAGTAGGCCACTTTTAAAGAAGCTGAGTGTCATGGCAGTCCTATCAGTATTTATATGTAGGTGCCTAGTCAACAAAAAGAAAAACAAGAGAGCTACAAATTAAAGCAATCATTTCATTGTGATTCTCCAGTTTCTCCTGGCGTATTACTTGCTCGAACAGTCCACATCCACGGGTGTACTGCCGGTCCATAGTGTCCAACGGGCACAATATTTCAGCTATCAGACTTGCCGCCATCATCAGGCATGCTAATGAACTGAGCTCCTGAGGGTGGGTATCCGTCTTAAATCCCCTCCCCTTCCGAGGCGTTCTCTCCATGGTCTGCACCCGTGCATCAGCAGTCACTGAGATTCTGGCGTCGGCATCTGTGGTGGCATTGGTGTAATTGCCTCATCCGTCATAGTTGCCCATTCGTTTCCTTTGCTAAGCATCTTTTTAATTAGACTCAGTGCTAGTTCCCATGCCCTGCTGAGGTTGTAGCTGCAATCTCAGTTGATGAGTCCATGCCTGGTATGAATTTCGATAGCCTCTCTAATGACGCTGTCCCAGTATTTAGATGTCTGTGCCAAGACCCTGGTATGTTGGTAGTCCACTTCGTGATTTTCAGACAAACAGTGCTCTGTGGTTACTGACTTGTTGGGGTATCCAAGTCGAGTGTGCCTCTGATGTTCTTGGCAACGATCTTCAATGGTGCGCACTGTCTGTCCAATATAAGTCCTCCCACATTGACACAGAATCTGGTATATGCCTGCCTTCCATGAACCGAGATCATCTTTGACACTTCCCAATAATGCTCTTGTTTTATTTGGTGGGCAAAAGACTGTTCCTACTTGGTGTTTCCTCAATATTCGTCCTATTTTCCCCGATAGTGCGCTGGTATACGTTTTATAGGCAGTGCCTATCCCTGTCTCCGTGACTTCTTCCATCTCCACACGCTGTACTGTAGAGGTGGGGTGGAGAGTGCATCTGATCTGCCATTCTGAGTACCTGTTTTTCTGCAATACAGTTTTGAGGTGTTCCAGCTCTTGGGACAGACACTCTGCATCAGAGACTGGTGCACGTCCAGTGCACCAGTGTTTTCAGCACCCCATTCCTCTGCACAGGGTGGTGGCATCTATCCGCATGCAAATGCAGGTCGGTGTGTCTAGACAGGAGGCAAGCACAATTGTGTCTTGTATGTGATCTGCTAAATCCGTGATGGCATTGAAAGACATCTCCATCTGGGATGCCATGATAGCCTCCACTTGTGCTGGTAGCCTGTTACTCCATAAGAGTTGGACCAAACTATCAGGTTCGATGTGCGCATCGACCCTGCTTCTTAGATGTCAGAGATACTGTGATGGCTTGTAGTCACCTACATCCTCTTGTGTGAGGGTGTGCCCCACATGCTCTTCTTGAAATTCAGAAACTCAACAAATTAGTTACGGCTGTGGACATGCTGGCTGATCACGAATGCAAATTTTGTTGCATTCAGCACCACTCCAGCACATAGTAAGCTTGCTCCTACTTGAGCGAACCAAAATGCTGTATTATGTGACCAAAATGGTGGGAGATTTACCACTTGTCTGGAGATTACTGGTGCTTCTGCCAGTTCCATATTTCTGCTTCTGAAATATCATGTTCTTGAACTGTGGAGGTGTATTTAAAAGTCTCCTCAGCCATAATCCTGTCAGCATCACAAATGTTACCGGGATCACTTTTAAGTGTGAGACCAGCAAACCAATATCATGTACATATATGAAAGAAGATTTTGTACACAATTAAACTCAACACTTTAATTCTAATGACACATAGTGTAGCATACAGCTAACACAATAAAAGAAGAAAAATAATGTTCAATTAAGTGCATTCAGTATTGTCTCCATCAACAACTGAACAAAAGTAAAAAGGTAAGAAACAAAGAAAAGTTCATTGCACAGAATGTCTATGTATCAGCAGAGAGCAGTCAATTGCTGCCACTCATTGCAGCTGGCACAGAAACTACAGTCATGCTTATAAATTAAGCATAATGCTGATACATGGTGTAACAATGCTCTGGTGAGTGTTTTGCGGGTTTAAATCACCTCGGGGTATGACCATGCAGTACATTTGACCGGCGGTCATCACACGGTGGCACTGGCAGCAGTCCACATACACAGATGTGTGTTGGTGCATGTCAGAGCACAGTGCAGCAAGTAAGTGTGCAGACGTTTTCAGACATTCTAATGGTGTCTCTGCATTGAAAATGCCTCAAAGAACACATATTGATGAAGTTATGAGGGGTAGGAAGCTAGGGCAACTGGACGCTGCTCAAACACAGTAGGTCATAGCACGGGCCCTCCGTGTGCCACAAAGTGTGATCTCAAGATTTCGGCAATGATTGCAGCAGACAGGAAATGTGTCCAGGTGCTACAGTACGGGATGTCCACTGTGCACAACACCACAAGAAGACTGATATCTCACCAGCAGTGCCCGCAGACGGCCACGGAGTACTGCAGGTTGCCTTTCTTGGGTCCTTACCGCAGCCACTGAAACAGTTGTCTCCAGACACACAGTCTACAGATGACTGAACAGACATGGTTTATTCACCCAAAGACCTGCAAGGTGCATTCCACTGACCCCTGGTCACAGGAGAGCCCGTAAAGCCTGGTGTCAAGAACACAGTACACGGTCTTTGGAACAGTGGTCCCAGGTTATGTGCAGGGACGAGTCCAGGTATAGTCTGAACAGTGATTCTCACAGGGTTTTCATCTGGCGTGAACCAGGAACCAGATACCAACCCCTTAATGTCATTCAAAGGAAATTGTATGGAGGTCTTGGTTTGAAGGTGTGGAGTGGGATTATGATTGGTGCTCGTACACCCCTGTGTGTCTTTCACAGGGGAACTGTAACACGTCAGGTGTATCAGGACATCATTTTGCAACAGTATGTCCACCTTTTCAGAGGTGCAATGGGTCCCACCTTCCTTCTGATGGATGATAGCACACAGCCCCACCAAGCTGCCATCGTGGAGGAGTATCTTGAAACAGCAGATACCAGGCGAATGGAGTGGTCTGCCTGTTCTCCATACCTAAGCCCATCGAGCACGTCTGGGATGCTCTCAGTCAACATATCGCTACATGTCTTCAAAACTCTAGGGCACTTTAGGAGCTCTGACAGGCACTGATACAAGAATGGGAGGCTACACTCCAGTAGCTGCTCGACCACCTGATCCAACTCATTGTGCGGCCTGTGTATGTGTGTATGGTGATCATATCCCATATTATAATGTTACTTAAAAACCGTCTTGATTGTAATTTTTTTTTATTCATATGACCAGTTTCGGTTCATTCAGAACCATCTTCAGATCTGTAAAAGTAATGATACTAATTTACTATTTCACAGAAGCAAATCTTTCTCATCCTATCTAATCAACATCAAATGTACCAGAGCATACCTGATATTTCAGTTACAGGAGTAACCCGTCCAAATCCAGCAATTTTCACATGCTACGTCACATAAAATTGGTTGGCAGAGTGCACGTCATTTATATTAATTACAACACTATTACCGACAGGTGGCGTCTGGTACATTTGTTACATTCCATTTGCACATACTGTATTCAGTAGATCTTTTTTTTAATTAAAAATACTTAATTAAAATATGTAGATGTCAAGGTTAAAATCTGTACTTCTCAGCATTAATAAAAAAACAAAAAAACACACTAAAATTATCTGTTTTATACGATCTAAAAAACATAGGGCGATTTATATATCTATGGTGTTGGTGTGAACTTGTTTTCCTCTACGGTCTGCTTCTGTATTTCCCGCCATTTCGGCGTTGTGCCGCGGTCCGCTCAGTCGTCTGATGTCCATCGCCGTGGGCAAGAGGGCCGCACAGGAGGGCCCCATCAACGACGCCAGGCACTGTACGCGTCTTCCGGCTTCTCCACCGCGCACCATCTCTCATCCCTCGGCCTGGATCTCCACTCGCAACAGTTGTCATCTTCGTAGGTCATCATAAATGCTAAAATAGGCGTTATGATTGAATTCGCTTTGCTCGTTGAGGATTAAATCCGGATCTTTATTTTTGTGGGTGTATATTTCAATTTCTTCCAAAATGTTAAGAAACCGACTTAACATTTTGGTAGAAATTGAAATATACAGTGGCTGAAGGTTCCTCCACCTGCTGGTCGTAGGGCTTCTGCGTCATCGTCAGCCTCCGACGCTCCTTCAGAGAAACTCTCCCAGCCCTCTAAGCCAAAGGACAGACGCGAGAAGAAGGAACGGAACATGTCCATGAAGAAGGACGCTCCGGCAGTTTCAGTACCACCTGCTGTCAATAGTTGTGGCTCTGGGGATGAGGTGGAGATCCTTGCCTCTGCCACGGATCTCGCCCTCACGGAACCCTCGGGGGCCTCTCCTATGGACACAGCTGAATACCTTCCAGTGGCGGCCATTGACTCTGCGGCGCCGTCTGCCTCTTAGTCGCCTTCACGCCCTCCCAGTCCCTTCCTGCTTCCATTCTCCAGTGGAATTGCGGCGGTTATTTCCGCCACCTGCCTGAGCTCTGGATGCTTCTGAGTGTTTCCCCTGTTCTCTGCATTGCTCTTCAGGAAACTTGGTTTCCAGCAATGCATACCCCTGCCCTTCGCGGTTATCAGGGATACTATAAGAACCGCGCTGACTGTCAACAAGCTTCAGGTGGAGTTTGCCTCTTTGTTCACCACTCTGTCTGTAGCTCGCCAGTACCCCTTCTGACACTGTCAGGATTGAGCTCTCGCCGGCTATTACTGTTTGCTCTGTTTATGTTCCTCCGTATGGGCAGCTCCCCTGACATGTCTTGGCTGCGCTGCTGGCTCAACTCCCGCCGCCATTGCTGCTTCTGGGCGATTTCAATGCCCACAACCCTCTATGGGGTGGGACTGTCTCCGATGACCGCGGTTGCGCTGTGGAGCATGTGTTGGCTCAGCTCGACCTTAGCCTCTTCAACACCGGTGCTCCCACGCATTTCAGTGTGGCCCATGGCTCGTTCTCGGCCATCAATCTCTCTCTTTGCAGCCCCGGACTTGTCCCATCCCTTCACTGGAGAGTGAATCCTGACCTGTGTGGTAGTGACCATTTCCCATCTATTTGTCACTGCCCCAGTGTCATTCTTCTGGGCGCCTGCCCCGCTGGGCTCTCAACAGGGCTGACTGGCCGGCTTTTACTTCCGCTGCCACCATTGCTTCTCCCCCACAGGGTGACATTGACGAGGTGGTCCATGTCTTGACCTCGTCAATTATTTCTTCGGCCGAGACTGCCATCCCCCGCTCTTCTGAACTCCCTCGGAGGAAGGCTGTCCCCTGGTGGTCGCCGGAGATTGCTGAGGCTATTCGCGACCATAGGTGGGCTCTCCAGCGTCATAAGCGGCACCCGTCTCTGGAGACCCTCATCGCCTTTAAGAAGCTCCGTGCCTTGGCCCATCGTCTTATTGCACGGCGTAAGCAGGAGTGCTGGGAGAGGTACGTTTCATCCTTGGGCTCCCGTGTCTCCCCGTCGCTCGTGTGGTCGCACATCCGGCGGATTTATAGATGCCAGACCCCTATGGGTGTCCCTAGAATCTCCCTGGACGGCGGTGTCTGCATGGACGCTGCCACCATTGCTGACCACCTTGCCACGCACTTTGCTACGAGCTCTGTGACTGCAACTTACCCTCCTGCCTTTCGCTCTCTAAAGGAGCGCGCCGAGTGGACGCCGTTATCATTCCACACACGTCGTTCTGAAAAATACAATGCACCTTTCAGCGAGAGGGAATTCCTCGCTGCCCTCGCCGATTGCCCTGATACAGCGCTAGGACCGGACTGCATCCACGCACAGATGCTGAAGCATCTCTCCGGGGACTGCCAGAGACACATCCTCACCATTTTTAACCGCATTTGGAGCGAGGGCGTGTTCCCGTCGCCATGGCGAGAGGGTGTTATCGTCCCCATCTTGAAGCCCGGTGCGGACCATCTGGCGGTGGACAACTGTCGTCCCATTACCCTCACCAACGTTTTGTGCAAATTGCTCGAACATATGGTGGGGCGACGTTTGTGTTGGGTCCTTGAGTCGCACGGTCTCCTCGCTCCATCCCAGGGTGGCTTCCGTCAGGGCCGGTCTGCTGCGGACAATTTGGTGCAGCTGGAATCTTCTATCCGTACGGCCTTTTCCCGCCGTCAGCATCTCGTTGCTGTATTTTTTGATCTGCGGAAGGCATATGACACAACATGGAGGCATCACATCCTTGCTACGTTGCGCAAGTGGGGTCTTTATGGTCAGCTCCCAGCTTTTCTTCAAAACTTTTTATTGCACCGCTCTTTCCGGGTGCAAGTCGGTGCCGCCTCTAGTTCATCTTATATACAGGAAAATGGGGTCCCGCAGGGCTCGGTGTTGAGCATTTCCTTATTTCTAGTGGCCATTAATGGTCTGGCTGCAGCCGTGGGGTCGTCGGTGTCTCCTTCTTTGTATGCCGACGACTTCTGCATCTCATTCAGTTCAACGACTACAGGAGTCGCCGAACGCAGGCTGCAAGCAGCCGTTCGCAAGGCGGCATCATGAACTCTGACTCATGGATTTCAGTTCTCTGCGGCCAAGACTCGAGTTATGTACTTCTGCAGGTGTCTGACGGTCCACCCTCATCCGGAACTTTACCTCGACGGTCACCTACTTGAAGTGGTGGACACTAGCCGCTTCTTAGGACTCGTCTTTGATGCCCGGCTCACATGGGTTCCTCATATTACTCAGCTGAAGCAAAAGTGCTGGCGGCACCTCAACGCCCTCCGCTGCCTGAGCCATGCGTCTTGGGGTGCAGATCGCAGCATGCTGTTGCGATTGTACAGAGCCCTTGGCAGTCCAGGCTTGATTATGGGAGCCTGGCCTATGGGTCTGCAGCACCCTCAGTGTTGACGTTGTTGGACCCCATACACCACTGTGGGGTTCGGCTTGCAACTGGCGCTTTCCGTACGAGCCCCGTGGATAGTCTGCTAGTGGAGGCCGGGGTTCCCCCGCTGCGGATTCGCCGCCACCGACTGCTCGCCGACTATGCTGTCCACGTGCATTGCTCACCGGGCCATCCCAATCATCGCCTGCTTTTCCCTGCCAGGGTCCTCCCTCTGCCCGACCGGCGACCTAGGTCTGGGCTTTCCATTGCTGTCCGCATCCAGTCTCTGCTGTCGGAACTGGGGTCGTTCCCTCTTCTGCCTGTGCACCCACACCTCCCTGGTGTATGACCCGTCCGTCCGTCCACCTGGACTTGGCACGGGAACCCAAGGACTCGGTTCCGCATGTGGCCCTCCGTCACCGTTTTCTTGCGCTCCTCACCTCATTTTCAGGCTGTGAGCCTGTCTACACTGATGGTTGCCTGGTGGATGGTCGTCCTGTCTACGCTTTTACTCACACTGCCCATGTTGAACAGCGCTCCTTGCCGGCTGGCTGCAGTATTTTTACTGCAGAGCTGGTGGCCATATTGCGCGCTCTTGAGCATATGCGTTCCTGCTCAGGTACGTCCATCGTCATCTGCAGTGACTCCCTGAGCAGCCTCCAGGCTATCAACCGCTGCTATACCTCTTCTCCTCTGGTATCCTTTATTCAGGAGTCTGTTTTTGCCATTACCCGCTCTGGTCATTCGGTGGTCTTTGTTTGGACGCCAGGTCACTTTGGCATCCCGGGGAATGAACGTGTTGACAGGCTGTCCAAAGGGGCGGTCGACGCCCCCACTTTGGCGATCCCGGCTCGTGATCTGCAGCTGGCATTGCGCCATAAGGTGCTTCAGATGTGGCGTGACGAGTGGCGTAGCCTGACTTCGCCGAATAAACTGCGGGCTGTTAAGGAGACCACCGATGTGTGGTGGTCCTCCCTACGGGCTTCTCGCAGGGACTCTGTCATCCTGTGTCGGCTCCGCATCGGCCATACCTACCTGACGCACGGACATCTTTTGCGTCAGGAGGATCCCCCCCTGTGTCAGTGTTGGTCCCGGTTGACGGTCGCCCACATTTTGTTGGAGTGTCCCCGCCTGCGCACCCTCCGGCAGACTTTTAATCTCCCGGACACGTTGCCTTTGGTTTTATGCGACGATGCCTCCATGGCTGACAACGTTTTAAATTTTATCCGTGGTAGTCTTTTTATGGTTCCATTTAGGAGGGACCTGCCCCTTTCCCTTTCTGTGTATCTTGTCGTCGAGTGTCTCATTGGTTGCAGACTTTAATGTGTGTATTCGGATGGTAGACTCTTTCCCAATTTTTGTTCCCATGGTCAGTCAACCAGTCTCCGGCCCTCTTCTTTTCTTCCGTTTCTGTCTGTCCGGTGTTCGTCTTTACTCTTCTTGTCTCTAGTGTTCGCTGCCACATTGGTGTTCTTTCAGTGACTGGGGGGAGGGGCGTCTCCTCCCCCCTTGGGGTTTTACTTGTTCCGTAAATTTTGTTTCGCCTGTTTTTGGAATGGGGGACTGATGACCTTAACTGTTTAGTCCCCCTTAAACATCCCAACAACCACCACCACTTATTAAACCGATAGTTCAGTAATTTTCACATCTGTCAACACCTGCTTTCTTTGTGATTGGAATTATTGTATTCTTCTTGAAGTCTGAGGGTATTTTGCCTGTCTCATACATTTTGCTCACCAGATGGTAGATTTTTGTCAGGAGTGGCTCTCCCGAGGCTGTCAGTAGTTCTGATGGAATGTTGTCTACTCCCGGGACCTTGTTTCGACTTAGGTCTTTCAATGCTCTATCAAACTCTTCATGCAGTATCATATCTCCCATTTCATCTTCATCTACATCCTCTTCCATTTCTATAACATTGCCCTCAAGTATATCACCCTTGTATAGACCCTCTATATACTCCTTCCGCCTTTCTGCTTTTCCTTTGCTTAGAACTGGGTTCCCATCTGAGCTCTTGATATTCATACAAGTCGTTCTCTTTTCTCCAAAGGCCTCTTTAATTTTCCTGTAGGCAGTATCTATCTTACCCCTAGTGAGATAAGCCTCTACATCCTTACATTTGTCCTTTAGCCATGCCTGCTTAGCCATTTTGCCCTTCCTGTCGATCTCATTTTTGAGACGTCTGTATTCCCTTTTGCCTGCTTCATTTGTTGCATTTTTATATTTTCTCCTTTCGTCAATTAAATTCAATATTTCTTCTGTCACCCAAGGATTTCTACTAGCCCCCGTCTTTTTACCTACTTGATCCTCTGCTACCTTCACTACCTCATCCCTCAGAGCTACCCATTCTTCTTCTACTGTATTTCTTTCCCCCGTTCTTGTCGATTGTTCCCTTATGCTCTGCCTGAAACTCTGTACAACCTCTGGTTTAGTCATTTTATCCAGGTCCCATCTCCTTAAATTCCCACCTTTTTGCAGTTTCTTCAATTTTAATCTACAGTTCATAACCAATAGATTGTGGTCAGAGTCCACATCTGCCCCTGGAAATGTCTTACAATTTAAAACCTGGTTCCTAAATCTCTGTCTTACCATTATACAAACTATCTGATACCTTTTAGTATCTCCAGGCTTCTTCCATGTACATAACCTTCTTTTATGATTCTTGAACCAAGTGTTAGCTATGATTAAGTTGTGCTCTGTGCAAAATTCCACCAGCCGGCTTCCTCTTTCATTTCTTACCCCCCATCCATATTCACCTACTACATTTCCTTCTCTCCCTTTTCCTACTACCGAATTTCAGTCACCCACGACTATTAAATTTTCATCTCCCTTCACTATCTGAATAATTTCTTTTATTTCATCATACATTTCTTCAATTTCTTCATCATCTGCAGAGCTAGTTGGCATATAGACTTGTACTACTGTCGTAGGCATGGGCTTTGTGTCTATCTTGGCCACAACAATGTGTTTGCTGTGCTGTTTGTAGTAGCTTACCCGCATTCCTATTGTTTTATTCATTATTAAACCTACTCCTGCATTACCCCTATTTGATTTTGTATTTATAACCCTGTAGTCACCTGACCAGAAGTCTTGTTCAAAATGGTTCAAATGGCTCTGAGCACTATGGGACTTAACATCTGAGGTCATCAGTCCCCTAGAACTTAGAACTACTTAAACCTAACTAACCTAAGGACATCACACACATCCATGCCCGAGGCAGGATTCGAACCTGCAACCATAGCGGTCGCGCGGTTCCAGACTGTAGCGCCCAGAACCGCTCGGCCAACTCGGCCGGCAAGTCTTGTTCCTCCTGCCACTGAACTTCACTAATTTCTAGTATATCCAACTTTACCCTATCCAATTCCTGTTTTAAATTTTCTAACCTACCTGCCCGATTAAGGGATCTGACACTCCACGGTCCGATCCGTAAAACGCCAGTTTTCTTTCTCCTGATAACGACATCCTCCTGAGTAGTCCCCGCCTGGAGATCCAAATGGGGGACTATTTTACCTCCGGAATATTTTACCCAAGAGGACGCCATCATCATTTGATCATACAGTAAAGCTGCATGCCCTCGGGAAAAATTACAGCCGTAGTTACCCCTTGCTTTCAGCCGTTCGCAGTACCAGCATAGCAAGGCAATTTTGGTTAGTGTTACAAGGCCAGATCAGTCAATCATCCAGACTGTTGCCCCTGCAACTACTGAAAAGGCTGCTGCCCCTCTTCAGGAAATATACGTTTGTCTGGCCTCTCAACAGATACCCCTCTTTTGTGGTTGCACCTACGGTACGGCTATCTGTATCGCTGAGGCACACAAGCCTCCCCACCAACGGCAAGGTCTGTGCTTCATGGGGGGAGGAAAATATTTTGTATGATATTCAAATACTTCATCCAAACACATTACACATTTCTGTACACACTTGTTATCATTTTCTCATCACAATTATATTTATTTTAACACACTACACAAACCAGAACAGCAGTCATTCATACAAACTACTACTTTATTCTTTCTTGCCCATTTCGCATTATATTGTTCAAATTTCTTTACAATGATTGTGGTAATACTTAACATTTATTATTAAATAAACACAGAGGCTAATGGCTCTTTGTATTTGTGGTTAACTCCATTTTAGGCACACAGTTTAATCTGTTATCTTACATGATGGTGTGGAAGTGGTGGCAGTAGTAGTTGTTGTTTTATTCATCCGTGGATCACTTTTACTAGGATACTGAGTATATCATTGTATTACAGTTTAAGAACAAAAGATTATAATTCATATATACAGGCATTTATGTACAGTACGTAAAGAGCTAGTTTAACATGGGGACAGATAGTTGCCATGGCCTTACAGCAGGTACCATTCCAGCCTTTGCCTGAAGTAGCTTAGAGATTCCATGGAGATCCTACAGCAGAATGACCAGATGGAGACTGGAGATTCCATCTTGCAAAATATAAAGCCAGTTTGTTTAAAACAGTACAATGTCATTGAATTTATACATAGTACACAATATTGTTTTGTTAATACATTCTTCAAAAGAATGTGAATATTGTGGAAGAATATGTGACAATAATTTCTATTAAAAGTACAATATTGTATCAGAGCTGCACTGAAGATTTTAATTTTATGTACAGAAAAGCATTCATTCTACACTCCTGGAAATGGAAAAAAGAACACATTGACACCGGTGTGTCAGACCCACCGTACTTGCTCCGGACACTGCGAGAGGGCTGTACAAGCAATGATCACACGCACGGCACAGCGGACACACCAGGAACCGCGGTGTTGGCCGTCGAATGGCGCTAGCTGCGCAGCATTTGTGCACCGCCGCCGTCAGTGTCAGCCAGATTGCCGTGGCATACGGAGCTCCATCGCAGTCTTTAACACTGGTAGCATGCCGCGACAGCGTGGACGTGAACAGTATGTGCAGTTGACGGACTTTGAGCGAGGGCGTATAGTGGGCATGCGGGAGGCCGGGTGGACGTACCGCCGAATTGCTCAACACGTGGGGCGCGAGGTCTCCACAGTACATCGATGTTGTCGCCAGTGGTCGGCGGAAGGTGCAAGTGCCCGTCGACCTGGGACCGGACCGCAGCGACGCACGGATGCGCGCCAAGACCGTAGGATCCTACGCAGTGCCGTACGGGACCGCACCGCCACTTCCCAGCAAATTAGGGACACTGTTGCTCCTGGGGTATCGGCGAGGACCATTCGCAACCGTCTCCATGAAGCTGGGCTACGGTCCCGCACACCGTTCGGCCGTCTTCCGCTCACGCCCCAACATCGTGCAGCCCGCCTCCAGTGGTGTCGCGACAGGCGTGAATGGAGGGACGAATGGAGACGTGTCGTCTTCAGCGATGAGAGTCGCTTCTGCCTTGGTGCCAATGATGGTCGTATGCGTGTTTGGCGCCGTGCAGGTAAGCGTCACAATCAGGACTGCATACGACCGAGGCACACAGGGCCAACACCCGGCATCATGGTGTGGGGAGCGATCTCCTACACTGGCCGTACACCTCTGGTGATCATCGAGGGGACACTGAATAGTGCACGGTACATCCAAACCGTCATCGAACCCATCGTTCTACCATTCCTGGACCGGCAAGAGAACTTGCTGTTCCAACAGGACAATGCACGTCCGCATGTATCCCGTGCCACCCAACGTGCTCTAGAAGGTGTAAGTCAACTACCCTGGCCAGCAAGATCTCCGGATCTGTCCCCCATTGAGCATGTTTGGGACTGGATCAAGCGTCGTCTCACGCGGTCTGTACGTCCAGCACGAACGCTAGTCCAATTGAGGCGCCAGGTGGAAATGGCATGGCAAGCCGTTCCACAGGACTACATCCAGCATCTCTACGATCGTCTCCATGGGAGAATAGCAGCCTGCATTGCTGCGAAAGGTGTATATACACTGTACTAGTGCCGACATTGTGCATGCTCTGTTGCCTGTGTCTATGTGCCTGTGGTTCTGTCAGTGTGATCATGTGATGTATCTGACCCCAGGAATGTGTCAATAAAGTTTCCCCTTCCTGGGACAATGAATTCACGTTGTTCTTATTTCAATTTCCAGGAGTGTAGTTGCCACTAAGATTGATGTTGCAAATTTTCAGACTGAAAACCAATTTGAAGAAAGAACTTGATTTACTCCAGAGGTTAAAATTTGAATGTAAATGTGCAGCTGAACAAATTTCATATAATGATATGTTGATAAAAAGAATATCTCATTCAACAAAGGATGAAACAACTGCACCAGTGAAACATTTATCTTCTGCAACATTAGGTAAGTTTCCAGAGCATGTTATAATATTTATTTATTCCGTGTGATCTGATGGTACACAGTGTGTTGCAGATGTCAGGAAATATCATTTAACATTATTAACATATATTAACATAGGCCTATGGTATCCTTGTGTATTATATTGCTCAATGTTTTCAATTTAACACAAATAAGATTACTGTTCTCAGTATTCATTTACAGAGTAAAAACAGTGACACAACAAATATGACTTCACAGCTTTGCTAAGTTTTATGTTGTCTTCAATGGACTTAATACTAGAGGGAAGATTGTTGAACAGTTGGAGGCCCATGTGGAAAGCTCCCTTTTTACACAGTTCAGTGTTTGTACATGTAACATGCAGGTTTGCATTTTTCCTGGTGTTGTGTTCATGTGTTTCATTATTTTTTACGACTCTGGGGTCAGTTGTCACTACGTGGCTTCTGAAAAATTTTAGAGTCTCAAGAATGTAGAGGCAAGGCAGTGTAAGGATTTCCAATTTTCTGAAGATGGGTTTGCAGGAGTCTCTGGGTTTGCTCCCAGTAATAATTCTCATTGCTCTCTTCTGGATACTGAACGTGCTCAGAGCAGTTGAAGAATTTCCCCAGAATATTACACCATATTTTAGGTGGGCTTGTATGTGAACAAACAGACGGCATCGCCATGAGGGGCCCTTTGTCCCCTGTGGTAGCTAATCTCTTTATGGAGGACTTTGAGGAGAAAGCACTTGAGTGTGCTGTCTTAAAGCCTATGGTCTTCTGGCGGTACATAGAAGATACTTTTGTTGTATGGCCTCATGGCAGACAGGAACTGGAGAAATTCCTTCATCATTTAAACTCATTACATGAGAACAGCAAATTCACGATGGAGATTGAAAAAGATGGCACTTTACCATTTCTAGACGTGCTAGTACGCCGTAGAAATGTTGGGTCATTAGGACACTCTGTGTACAGGAAACCGACTCACACAGATCTGTATCTCCAGGCGTCAAGCTGCCATCACCCAGCACAAACAGCCGGTGTTCTCAGTACATTAATACATCGAGCGCATGTAATATCGGATGATGAAAACCTCCACACAGAATTAGAACACTTGGAGAAGGTTTTTAAAGAAAATGGCTACACTTCACGCCAAATAAGAAAGGCCATGCACAACTGTCATAACAAGAAGCAGCGGACTGAGGATGCTGATGACAACTTTAAATCAACTGTGTTTCTTCTATACGCCGGGAATGTGTCGTTGAAAATAGGCCAATTACTGAAGAAGAATAAAATCAAGGTTGTCTTCCGTCCACCAGCAAAGAACCGGGCCCTGGTTGGATCCGCTAAAGATGATTTACAACTGAAGAAAGCAGGTGTCTACAAAATTCCCTGTGAATGTGGCTCTGCATATATTGGCCAGACGACAAGAACTGTCCATGAATGATGTACAGAACATGAAAGATACACCCATCTGCGGCAACCGTCAAAATCGGCAGTAGCAGAGCACTGTATTTCATTGGGACATTCAATGAAGTACAATGGAACAAAAATTTTAGCTCCGGTTTCCGGATTTTGGGATTCTGTAATCAAGGAATCAATGGAAATGCGTCTTGCCATTAATCTTATAAATCGTGTCAATGGCTTTCAGCTGGATAAAAATTGGAATCCTGCTATTATAATGATACAATCACAGCGGAATCGACAGCGTCATTTGATACTCATTGACTAGATGATCTTTTATTTTCACCACCGAGGTCATCACGTACAACTCGGCTATGCTGCGCATGTCAACACCTGACGCATGCGCTGTAGGATGCCAGTATATTTCACATGCGCGAGATTCGGCATAAATACCGCGACTGTACCTGGGCTCTTCAGTAGTTGTGTACTCACCTGATGATGGCCGGACGTCTCTGGGCTGAAATATCGTGGCAGAATGTCGACGGGATCCAGCTGCATACCCAGAAATTATTAGAAGTAATACGCACTGGTTAATGTTTTCAGGCTAGCACATGTTTTCAGTACACTCAATGCACAACAGCCAGTACAAATCCTGGCATGTACCTTTCCTGCATGTGCGTGCCATTTCAGGTTATCTTGAACCCACAGACCCAGGAATTTGAAAACATTGTCGGTATCTATTGACTGGTTATTTACAGTGACAAATGTCTGAGAGGAATTTGCATTTTGTGTTGTATGAAAGTTCATGGAAGCTGTCTCTTTGGTGTTGATACTTAATCTGTTGATTTTAGCCCAGTTGCTGAGTTGTTCAGTGGCGAAGTTCACAGCTTTTTGCACAGCCTCTATATTCTCCCCTTTGAGGAGTACAGTTGTGTCATGAGCAAATATTATTTTTTTGTGTGCATCAACATTCAGGCTCAAGTCATTAATATACAGGAGGAAAAGTAGGAGTCCCAATACTGAGCCCTGTGGAACACCTTGCTTTACAGTTTTATTACTAGATAGTATTTCGGTTATTGAGTTGCTTTGTCTATTAGTATATTTGATGCTGACTCTCTGCATCCGATTGGTTAGGAATGTAGCAATCCAGTTGTTTGCAAGTCCTCTGATACCATAGTGTTCTAATTTTTCCAGTATAATTTTGTGGTCAACAGTGTCAAAAGCCTTTGACCAATGTTGTTTTCTATCTAACAGTTCTAATAGCGTATTTATGCAATCATATACTGCAGTTTCAGTAGATTTTTTGCTTCTGAACCCATGTTGAGCTAAACTTAGTAAATCTTTTTTTTTTTCAATGAAGTCCATCATTTTTTTGTACATTATTTTTCAAAAACTTTAGAAAAGCAGGATGAGATTGAGACAGGCCTGTAGTTATACATATCTTTATCATCACCTTTTTTGAAGACAGGAATTACTTAGAAAGTTACAGAGCTTCAGAGAAGATACCTGCCTGGAAAGAACAGTCACAGAGGTGAGTTAATGGTTCAGCAATTGTATGTTCACAATTTTTGATTACAGCTGCTGGGATACCATCAATTCCAGCTGAATATGAATTTTTTTACTTTCTGCGGGCTTTTGCAATATCATTTTCAGTGACTTTGGTAATGAAAATTGACTCTGCCCATGTGTGATATTTTTGGTTTGCTGGTTGGTAATTTGTGTCAGAATTATTTTGAACCAATTATTCAGCTATGCTCATAAATAAATTGTTGAAAGAGTTCACCATAACTTTGGGATTAGATATAGATTCATTGTTGAGTTTGATTTCTATGTTCGTGTGTGAAGCTTTCATTTCCCTTCTTTCCCTTTTCATGATATTCCACATTGCTTTTTTATTTGTCAATGTACTCATCATTCTGCATTCTTTTTGCTTGTCTTATCACTCTTCTTGGGATACATGTGTAGTTTTTATAGTATTCTACCTACTTTGTTTACATAACATGTGGAGTATTCTTTTATGTTTGCAAGAGATTTTTTATAGCTGGTGTAATCCAACTCTTGTTTCTATTATTGTTATTATTTATTCTTACTGGTTTTTGTGGAAAGGCCTCTTCAAAGTGGTGGATCATTTTGTCAAGAAATATGTTGAATTTCATGTTGACATCATTGGCTGTGTACATCTCAGTCCACTTTCCTTTACTAAGGAGGGCATTTAGTTTGTTAAAGTTCTCTTAGGTGAAAAACCTTCGTAAAGTTTTAGATGGGACTGGGTTTGAGGTATCTTTGTTAACATCGACCTTTAGAATGACAGCTTGGTGGTCGCTGAATCCTGCATTATATACTTCTATAGTTGGGTTAAGTCTATTTCTATTTGCAAAAATTTGATCTAGAGCTTTCTTGGATGTGGGTGTTATTCTAGTGGGGTCGTTTACAAGGCCATGCAGATTATAAGTTTTTGCAATGTTAATCAATGTTTCCCTGTTTCTGTTGTGGCTGAGAAAGTCTATATCCTGTTTCCACTGACTTATTTTGAATAGAAACAAGTCCATTTGTAACAGAAAATCATTAATACTACTGGAAGATTGAATGGAAGTTTCATAGCACTTTATAAATATGTTATTAAATTTTTTATTACATTTTTTCAACTATAAATCAGGCACACAATTATGAGGCATTAACATATAGCATTTCTTATTTCTTACACAGCACAAATAAAATATATATTTTTACCTTCTTTTTGTGAGAATTTGGTTTGAGGGCAAATTCAGTTACTTGTTTAACTGATGGTTATAAAAAGTGTACTGCCTGCAGTCACTGGTTAACATTATTTTCTCCAGCATGAGACATGGAACTTCTTTGAGATACAATACTGTACAATATGGAGTTGTCATTATTTTGCAACTAATATAACAAGTCGTGTATCTTCCATCAGTCTGTTTATTCAGATTATCCCCATAAAAACTTCACTTGTATATTACCATTTTATAAGCATTAAACATTGTTACCATATTCAGTTGCAAGCTAGAATTGGCATTATTGTTTTTGTTTTCTAAGAATGAAAAGAGGAATTGAGGCACAGCATGCTATCAATAGAAAACGAGTTATTTTCAGGTGATCAGAACAACTCTCAAGTGGTTGCTAATTTCATTTTGAGTATAAGGTAGATGCTAATACAAAACACAGAAATTACTTTGAGTAAATATTATATCAGAAGCAATCAGATAATACATATGCTTCTCATTACAAATGAGGAATGTTTTTTAAACATCTTTCTACACACATTCATTTCTTTTAAAGAAAGGTGTTCTTGTGATCCTGGATAAATCAGTGCAACCAAAAGCAAGCATGTAGGTCATACATGATGTAGAAAAGAAGTTATGATGTGGTGTGCTAATATGAGCTCGTGGCATGATCATAAATAGTTGTAGTTTGCCAAAGTCATTTTTGTGATTCCCCTCCCTCATTCACTAGTACTGCTTGTTTGGTTTACACACATACATGTTTTCATTTTTAATCAAATATTTTATTCTACAATAAAAGTTGTGAGGAAACAGTCTCAATATTCACTCACATGAGGTTACATGTGTTTATTAAAATGTGTAGGAAGTATTTGTTTGTGATATGAACAAAAGGTATGTGCATACAGCTGCATTGATAATTATACATCTGAGCAAAATATACTTGTAGAAAAGAGAAATCATTTTCTCTTGTTACTTCAGTTTCTAAGAGATAAGAGTCCAACTATTTTAATTCTTTGTGGCATGCAAAAGTTGAAACTGTCAACATAGCTGAAGACTACGTGACCATCACTGCTCCCAGGTGGTCAGCTGAAGTATTGTAATCAAACAGCTGACTATTAATGCAGAGTAGTGATACGATTTGGCTTCAGTTTTGCCTTGAGAACAAACAGAAAATTTCTATAAATGTATGTAGACAAGAGAGCATTGGGAGATTTCATTGTAAAGTTGTTGATAGGGTAACAATTGTGTAACAAGTACAAGTTAAGAAATTAAATGAAATATTTTAATCCAAAAAGATGAATAATATGAACCTATAGTGACTATGATCAGTGAAATTAATCATTTAGTAAGAATTATCGTTTTTGTCTTTTGAAGCCCTAAAATTAATATTGAAAGTATTTGATGCAAATGGGGACAATAGAGTTTGAGAATGTGATTTCTAACAACCTAGTTAACAATCCAGTAGGCACAAACAATGTAGTAGAAGAGTGGGGCGCATTGTGAAAGATTATTACAAAATTGACTGAGAAATTCTTTCTTTTCTTTCTTTTGCTTGTGCCATTTGTCCCACGGATATGCAGGGTCAGCATGGTTAATCGGATGTGGCAATGTTAGTTGAAGGGGTGGCCGGATGCCCTCCATGCCGTCAGTCCGTATGCCCCAGGAAGGAATTAGTGTATCCCAATTGTCTGTGACTAGTGTAAGCTATGGAATAGTGCGAAAGTGTTCAAATGTCTGCGAGCCGTGTAACTGAGGTGGGACGGGGGAACCAGCCCGGTATTCATCTAGGGGGATGTGGAAAACCGCCTAAAAACCACATCCAGGCTGGCCGGCACTCCAGCCCTTGTCGTTAATCTGTCGGGCGGATTTGTTCTGTGGCGGGCACGCTTACCAAAGTCCAGGAAGCAGCGAGTTAGTGCGATCGACTAAACTGGCGGGTAAAGAGTTAACTGAGAAATCTGATGATTAAATGTAAAGAGGGAGCAGCAAGATTGGTTGATGACCACAGAGAAGAAATTTTCAGTCTCATTAGTGCCAAATGGGAATTTTATCTAACCCTTAGTCAAGCTCCAGACTCCAGCTTTAAAATGAGTGTTCTGCAGGCTTCAAGTAAATAAGGTAAATAGAAGCAAGAAAAAAGTTATTAAGTAAATGCAGGACATTCACAGACCCTAGGCTGTGAGAGGCCCACCTGTAATGAGGGTGAAGGTAGACGAACTTGATGGGGAAGGCAACAGAGAGAGTAAGTTAGAGATGGTACATTGGTGATCACTGTGTCAGTTGTCAGTTCATAGATGATAAGGACAGAATGAGAAGTAAAGACATATTATTCATACTTTCATTTATAGCCTCAGTATGGGATGATCTTCTTGGGAAACTTAATCATATTTGCAGATGAGTAGCTTTCTTTGTAAAGAAAAGCTATGCATGACCTAGTGGGGTCTTGTTTCAGTTTATTTACAACAAGAAATATACAAAGGGTGCTCCT
This sequence comes from Schistocerca gregaria, assembly GCF_023897955.1. NCBI lineage: Eukaryota > Metazoa > Arthropoda > Insecta > Orthoptera > Acrididae > Schistocerca > Schistocerca gregaria. The sequence goes on along the minus strand of NC_064923.1, from coordinate 309,852,556 downwards.
CAACAATGTAAGCTAGCTTAAGTCTGAATTCCAAAGCAAAGTTAAGTCTATTCCCTATTAAAGCTCTGCCTTTGGCAAACAGAGCCCATGATATAAGCACCTGAGCTGAACTGGTAGCATTTTCACCACACACACAACAGATTGCATCACAATTGACTCAGGCCAACAATGGGCCAGCTTATATACCAGATTCTGGTGCGGTCTCATCAGAAAACACTTAGATAATAACTGTCATCTCAGTAGTGGTGCCATGGCAGTCAACAGTAACGTTGCACTCACTACTCGGTTTCTATGGTAATATCAGGTAGCACCACTACACATTTAAATGGAACCAGTGACCTATGGCAAAATAAATATGTCCATATCCACAACACAAGAAACAGCTTTACATCCACTGGTCTTATCCTACAACAATATTGTATCAGGAAGGCTTTTCACATTACAATTAAAGTGCTCAATACTGAGCCTTGTGATTTATAACAGTAGTGACATGAAAATTCCTTTAAACATAACCTTAAGTCATTTCTGATGGATTGGTGTTTTTACTCACTAAAGGAATTCTTTAATTATGAAACAAACATTTTATAAACTGAATTTGTAAATGTGGTTAATTTCTACCATACAAGTTGTATTGTTTGTTATTTAATGTAACTGGATAGATTTAAAAAATCTACTCACCAAGCAGCTGCAGAGCACACATATAAAAGAAGGTTATAATTAGGTAAGCTTTCGGAGCCAGTGGCGCCTTCCTCATACAGAAGGGTTGAAGGGGAAGGAAGTGGGGTGAAGGAAAAGGACTGGAGAGATCTAGGAAAAGGGTAGATTTCAGGGAAGCCACCCAGAACCACGAGTAAGGGGAGACTTAACAGATGGGATGAGAAGGAAAGACCTTTCTTTCTCATCCCATCATGTAAGTCTTGCCTGACCCATGGTCCTGGGTGACTTTCCCACAATTACCCCTTTTCCTAGACCTCTCCTACCCTTATTCTTCATCCCTCTTCCTTCCCCTTCAACCTTTCTGCCTGAAGAAGAAGCCACTGGCTCCAAAAGGTTGCCTAATTATAACCTTCTTTTATGTGTGTGTTCTGCTGCCACTTGGTGAGTAAATTTTTTATCTATACAATTACACTATTTTGTCAAAAATTGATGGAGGTCATAGTTTATTATTTGGAATTTATGATTGTGATTAGTAAATTTTATTTATCTTTGTTCTCCCTCTCACACACGCATATATTTGACTTGTTTGTTTATTCAGCATACCATTTAAGAATAATGACTCAATAAAAGATGATTGCGATTAGAGGGAAGAGAGATAAATAGTGCAATCAAGAATTATGACAGACACAAGGGCAAGTGATATGTTAATCATAATTAAGTTCAGGATGGTGTCCGGATGTGCGATGTACTGGAGGTCAAGTTCCCATCTCTGGAGTTCATCAAAATTAGTATCTGAAGGGAGAATCCAAATAACTCATGTGGTGTTGCAAGAATTCACATTAGTTGAGTCATCTGGGAAAGCATGTTCAGCAACATGGTAATGGGTGCCTCCAAGGCGGGCAGTTCTTCTATGCCTATTCATGCACTGAATCAGTTTAGCAGTGGTCATACCTATTTAAAACACTGTACATCAGACACGAATTAGCTGATAAATTACATATGTTGTTTTGCAAGTTGCTCTGCCTCTGATATTGTATGCCTTAGCATTGGTGGGGCTGGAGAGGAAGGTTCCATGTGTAGAACCTTGGAGTAGAAATAATAGTTTTGGAACATGTTAAGGTTTAACGAGGGTGTTATTGGGGTTAGAAGGGTGATAGGGGGTGGCGGTGGATATTGGAGGGAAGATATCAAGGAGAGAGGATCTCATTTACAGGCATGAGAAAATCATTGTCATGGTGGAGTAAAGTACTGAGACATTCAAAACTTGACAGTAATTGGTGATGAGGAGGGAGTTATGGTTTTTTTTGGAAGTGGAAACTGTTTTAATCAGAGGGTAAAAGAACAATACTGCCTGGAAAATTTGTTTGTGGATAAGAAGTGTGGGATATTTGCAGAAGAAGAAAGCCTGAGAGATTTTCTTAGTTTAGGTATTGAGGAATTCAGTGGTGGATCGGATATTTTTGACATGGATACCTAATCTGATCATTTTGGTCTTAATTGATGCAACATAATAATCTAACGGCAATATATAATTTCAAAGAGAGAATACTATTTAAAGCAATTGCTTAGCAGAGTTATTGTTATAAACTGTGAATAACTTTGTAATTGAGAGTTCAACTTCATAGATTTATATCTGTCATCTTAATTACCAATAAAGCAGTGAACTTAGACTTCATGATCTCATTTAAGTTACTCTCAACAACTGAACATAAATGGAGCTGCAGTTTATTGGAGGCATGACCCTGGAATAAGTTAGGTGAATGGTGCATTTTCATTTTCAGTCATAAGTTACTCCCTCCTGCATTAATTAATTCAACCATTGTCTTTTTTAAATAATTAACCATGGCAAAAATACATTGAAGGAGGCAAAGCTTATAAGTGGTAATGCATCCAAAGTATGAAAAATTACAGATACACTGAGATATAAGATATTAGAGGAATCTATGAATGACTACTAGGCAATGACAACAATAATGTCTTATTTGCATGTAAGCATGAACTTTTCATAGAACAGATACTTCACAGTGCAAACAAACTACACAATGGTGATGCAGAATAGGTACCAAAAAGCATATTACGGTACTGCAGAACTTCAAGTACATCAGTTTGAGGAGATACACCATCTGTTACGAACAGATCATGCAGCAGGCAGGACTCACAGGGGCAAAACACAGAGTAAGTGCCACAGATCAGTATTTCTGAGGAATTTTACAATGTTTCTACAAAGGGCTACTTGAAATTGTGTTGTTATATCTGACCAGCTTCATTTTCACTGTTACTTATCAGAATGAAGCCTTTGATGATTAGGGCAATTAAAAGTGCAAACTGATTATTGAGTCTGAGAATATGTTTAACTACTTGGATTTTTGGAAACCAGAATAACATATTCCAGTATTTTAAATAACATAGAATATATGGCAGAATGTAGCACCTGAAACATACATATGCAAAAAGTCCCAACAAATGAAGAAAAAAAAAAACAGAAATGAGTGAACTACGTCCTCTTGATATCAGTAACATGCTAGCACAAATCATTTCAGGCATAAAACAGCTGACGGTAACAAAACAAAATAATGAAACCTTGCGCAAAGAATTCTTAGAAAAACTGAATAAATAACTAAATTGTGAAAGCATAAAAATCTAATAGAAATAAAACCATGGAGGTATAACAAGGAAAGCTGTCATGATGTCACAAATTTGAAGCTGACATCTGCAATGTTATCACCAGAAACACTAGCTTCTGATGGAAGTGTTTTGATCAAAAATCCTATCTTGTGTTAGTAACAGGTATACTAAGCATTCCGATTACAGTCAAAAATGTAACTGAATCTAATTGAATTCATAAATGGACTCATTCAAACAATATTTTCTTTTACTGTAGCAGTTTTATTTCTGTCTTTTGACTTTAGATGTGCTATCAAACCAACTGAAGGTGCTCTCTGGGTGAACACTGTGAGAAGGAAAGATTGAAACAGATCAAATATAGCAGAATATGTTGTCAACATTTTCAGGAAGAGAACATAGACCAGACATCAGATTCATCAGTCCATATTGAGGTAACTGCTGGATTATGAGAGCAGCCTTCTCATGTCATACTTCTCTTCTTGGTTATTTTAAACCTATACCAAAAAGAGAGTTACATTAACAAGGCAAAATGCTTTATATTACTGGATCAAATATGAATTTGAGACCAGAAAAATGTCTTGGGAAGTCTTGCACAAAGAATTCCTAGAAAAATGGAATAAATAATGGAAGAGTTATGAAATTACATTTTCAGCATTAAACAACCTAGCCACAAGGTGAAAAGTTTTAAAAAATTTAATCTCGAATAAAGAACAAGACAGAAATAAACCAAGATGTAGAAATCATGAAGAAGGAAGTCGCTGAAGAATAAAGGAACAACAAAAATGAAACATAAATTATAGCATAAAACTTCCAGATTCAGATAGAAGTTGTAGTATGTGTTATTCGTACATTCATGAATGTGGTGGAAAGCAAAGTCGTTAACCAAGCAAAAGTTAAATATGACATACACAAATGTCTGAAGGTAGAAGGAAGCCAAGTTAATAAACAGTAGAGCACAGACAGTTCAGCTTGATCTGGAAGTATAATTCATTAACTGATGCTGATTTGGTAAGTTTATCTAAAATGTAAAACTGTACCCAGTGAGATTTCTTCATATTTTATTGGCCTATTGCTAAATGTGCTCCCAAGAGTAGACAAAATGTCATTTGTAACTGGTTCGCATTTGGAGCCATGCTGGCAGCAGCTTTAAATGTATTGTATCCCACAAAGAACAACGACTTGCAGCATGCATTATGCAGTCGACAAAGACACCATTGTTACAGCATCTTCCATTATAGGTTATTGATAATTCTCCCACTTCTCTTTCTTAGTGTTTCATCTTGCAGTGGCAGGCAATTATTGGCAATGACTATAATCACACCCAATATTTGTAAGTAAATCATTATGACCTGAGCCAGGAGTATCCATGAGTAATGCCACATAGACATTACTGCTACACTAGTGGAGCGTTGTGTTTGCCCAAATGTTGAGTTTTGCCTGCCAGTGGCGATAACCATTGTTGGGGAGGAGTCATTCATAATAGTCAGTGATTCATTTCTGAAGCCAGACTCTAACAGGAACTAACTTAATAATGTTACAAGATTGCTTGCCGGGTGCAGACTTTTGATACAGAGATGTTGCTCAAGTTAGTTCTGATAGCAGACTGGCAATTGTGAGAGAAGAGGGATTATTTAAAAACGGGAATAAGAACATGATGTGATTTCTGAAAATACTTAATGGTCCATTCTTCTCAGCCGATCTATAAAATAAATGATATTCATGATTTTTTTAACTAATTAAGCAATCAATGTAAATATTTTATACATTGTTTGTTGACTCTGAACAACATTTTCTGTTTTTTTAAAGAAATTCAATCATCATTAAGCCTCCCATTTTAGAAGTTAAAATTGCTCTATCGAAAATGAGGTGAGCCCAGTCGGAAGTCCTGCAGTCTGCAAATCTCATCTGAAATCAAAAATCAAATAATTTTTTAATCTATAAGATATTAGGCACAGAGTAATAACACACTTTTTTATAATTTGAAAAAATAAAAAGAAATGGGTGATGTGTGATACAAAGATGTAGTTTTGTCATGTGTTTTTGTAATTTTTTTTCTATAAGTGATGAACAAAGTAAAACAAAAAATAGCCTATTACTCCTTATGGGCAAGCCCAAGGAGCAATTCAACAAAATTTCAGAAAGATATCTTTATTTCTGTGTGTGCAATCCAGTCTGTCAATTTGAAATATTCTGTATCTGTATTTACTGGGATCCCATGTGGCAATATGACCTATCTTGAACTCTGGCAATATTGTTTCGCTGCTAGAAATTGTAGAGTATCTTCACAGTATGTACTGTGAATGTAAACATGCTGCTGCAGAAAAATGTGTGAGTCAAAAGTGACTACGTAAGTGCACAAATTTATAGCATGACATAAATCCTCCTAGATTCCATATTTTGTTATTCACTTAACTTTTATGACATGGACATTAGATAATACTGCTTTGATAACTGTTTCTCAGAAAGAACAATATAGAAACCTAAAATTGTTCCTTGTTTTTACACCATGTTAGTTGGGATATACACCTCAAACTTCTGCTCAGATAGCACTTCTAACTGTGGTGTGCAATTTACAGTTGCTGATGTGTTGCTTTCAAGTTTGAATCAATTGAGTCGGGGTTTTGTGACACTAGATATTGAGCGTCAGTGACAGAGGGGAGCAAAGGTTATTATTTTGTCAGGGATGGGAGGAAGGAAAGCAACACTTTGTGGGCAATGGATGGGCTCTTTCCTGGGCTCAGTGGGTGAGATGTGAGTGAAACATTGGTGGTTCCACTATCAGCTTTTTATCGAAACATAAGACCCTTAAAACTTGCTCAGTTCCTCATGGCAGCACAGTAGCATGGGGTTGTAGCATGTAGGTTTCAGTGACCACTGACATGCTGATGGCTCGTGTTGCAGCGGAGTGCCAGGCAGTGTATTCTTCCCTCAGTACTGTGCCTGTGACCCTCTGTGGCAGTAGTGCGGTATTATCCTTGTGAATTTGCTTGTTGCATTATAAACAAGTGGTTGTGGTGTGCTGTTGAGTGGTCTGTACTTGAATCAAACCAGTGCCCTCATGTTTAGTATCTTCTGGTGGAGTTAATCAACCTCTAGGTTCACAGGTGACCCATTTGGTGAGGCCACAGTCCCTTCGTTCTCACCAGCCACTTAGGTAAGTACCACATGAGCTTCTTTCTGGTAACATCTGGGATGGCATTTTCTGAATTGACCTATTGGCGTGGTACCAACATCATCTTCTGTTGAGCAGTACAGCAGCTAAGACATTGTAGCGAAGTATGATGTCCATTGACTAACCATTGGTCCATCCTTCCAGGCGACATTTCTTCATGTCTTCTTTCTCCCCTCAAAGGGCCCGCTCATGCCCATTTGTTGGAGGTATTTATTCAGTGTTTTCGCTGATGTCGCAAAGTTTCTACAGCGGCAATGCCCCTTCAGTCGTTGATCTATGCCTCTCATGTTGGGCAGAGACGTGACCAATCTCGTCAGATGTGCCAGCTTTCCTTGTTATACATCTATGTTGGCATGGTTGGGCTTTGCCCTGTCATCCTCCTCTGCATCGCCAGATACATCATGCTCATGAGTTCAGCACGCTGAAAGTTCCTGGAGCATTGATCATTGATGAGCAAATTGCGCTGGTCATTGTTCTCCTTGGAAACATTGGCCGTCTGCTCGATGACCGATCTGTTGAAGTACTGACTGCTGCTGTGCAAATCCTGCTGTTTTCGACTACTGCCTCTTCTGAAAATTGTGGCTTAATGTGTCAGGTCTCTGAAATGTTCACTTAACCTATAATAAGTCTTTAACTATTTTTCTGCTTCCTCTCTGCATTAAACAACCACAAATTACACATAATTATTATACATAACCATAAATAACACATAATTATTATACATAACCATAAATAACACATAATTATTATATATAATTATTATACACCCTACAAAAGCTTGTCATTTGCTCTAGAAATATAAAGCTTGTCATTGGTCCTAGCCTGGAATGTCCTAGTTACTGACTGAATGTTTTCATCAAATAGAGTCATCTTTAGTTATAGAATTAAATACTTCTTCACTCAAACAATGAATAACACTTACTGCCAAAGTACTGCCATTATTATAATCAGTTGAAATGACACTGCTTCCTTCACCATACACCCTGCCATCCATGATGGCCATGAAATGTGTGTAGGCATAATGCAAACATGCTATGAGTGTAGTCATTGATCACTGATTCTATAGTAATGATTCAACAACCTATACTTGCAATTCTAAAGGGTATAGGCAAGTATGGTGATGAAATATCACACAACCCGGATACATTGTAGAATACTTTTACTATAATACAGAGCCTACTCAAGACAGGTGACCAAACACAAAAAAGCCATAACCCAGACTGATTGTCAGAAAGTTTCTGCCCAGAATTCCAGTCAACTGCCAATGATGCTATTTCTCAGTTCTCCACATAGACTTCCCCCCCTTAGTACGTGGCACTGTGAGAGAGGCTGCAAGGAGTGACATTGTGGTGGGACTACACAGAGATGGATAGATATTATGGGTATGTTATCATGTGCATTGGTGAGATCTTCAGCTGGTGACATGGAGGTGGGTTGACTTGCAGTGGGACTGGCCATAGCATAAGTGTGTGGCAGCATCTGGGGAAGACAGTGCAGAGCGTGTGTCACCAGGGCTTGATGGTACTGCCGATAGTGAGGAGCTCATTAGAAGTAAATGTGGCGTCGTGATTGTGAGGATACCTTCACTGGAAACATTGGCTGTGAGAGTGGCAGTATCAATGTCTTGTGGCAATTTGACAGTCTTGCAGAAGTCTCATGCAATGGAGCCATCTGCAGTCTGGCAATCAGCATGCTGACCTTCGATGGGAAGGTTGTTGTTTGTGAGTTTTGTGTTGAGGTCCTTGTGAAGAAAATCTTGGGCACCCAGTCATAAGCTGAAGGTCAGTGGTGTTGTGTTGATAATGGGAGGGTCGGCATGTGTTGGAAATGGAGGTGCTTGGTACCTGTTGTTGTACTGCGTGTCATCTTGTAGTGTCCATGTGACATAGTGTTAGCTGGTTGATAGAAATGGTCATAGGTCTTCCATTTAATAAAATATGGAAAGTTTGATCATCTCTTTGGGCCACTTTGTGGGAGCCTAAGAAACATGAGTGTAGAGCAGGCTGTACCATGTAATTCTTAACATTGCAAAGCCACAGTCTGGGAGTGCTTCATGACCAAAGATTTAGATGCAGAGTGTGGGAGGGGCAGTGGTATATGGAGGTGTGCTATGTGGTCCATTACAGGTCTGGGGGGCATGGATGACGGTTCTTGGAGTACAAAGTCTGCTAGCAGCAATAATGTATCACTGTATAGAATTTGTACAATGAGGCTTGAAGATCATGTTTTTGTGGTGTGCGAACTCAGAGGAAGACCCATGGGAATGCACCAGTCCTCCGCAGCACATCAGAGCCACCTTCAATGAGCAGTGCCACCAGATCATTACTCTGATGATGGTAAGCTGTGGTTACAAATTGCTTAGTGCCTGTATTATTGCATAGTTTGAGAAAGAATGCAGTTTCAAACTGCCTGGGCCAGCTGTAGTGGCCGAGCAGTTCTAAGCGCTTCAGTCTGGAACCACGCGACCCCTACAGTCACAGGTTCGAATCCTTCCTCAGGCATGGCTGTGTGTGATGTCTGTTTTGATGGATATGGGGCAGCCAAAGTATGAGATGAATGTTTTGACAGTAGATTAAGCTGTTATCTCTTTGAGCAGTGTTGCTTCATCCTGTCATGTGACCCAGTCAGTCACCAAGAGAATATAGCGATAGCCTTTGGAGACAGATAATGGGATGATGAGGGGTCAGCACATAGGTGTTGAAAGTACCCTATAGGGATTTTGAAATAACCTATGGGTGGTTGGGCATGAATAAGACTTGGCTCTTCTGACATGAAATATGCTCACAAGCCCAAAATCAACAGTCTTTCTTTACATTAGGCATCATGAATCTGTCCCACCACTAGATGGGTGTTTGGGTGAATGCTCAGGTGTGCAAATTGCGAAGATGATCAATATGACACAGGGAAATTGTTGAGGTATGACAGGGTGTGTCCAGTTTTGTGAAACATCACAGAATATACACTCCTGGAAATGGAAAAAAGAACACATTGACACCGGTGTGTCAGACCCACCATACTTGCTCCGGACACTGCGAGAGGGCTGTACAAGCAATGATCACACGCACGGCACAGCGGACACACCAGGAACCGCGGTGTTGGCCGTCGAATGGCGCTAGCTGCGCAGCATTTGTGCACCGCCGCCGTCAGTGTCAGCCAGTTTGCCGTGGCATACGGAGCTCCATCGCAGTCTTTAACACTGGTAGCATGCCGCGACAGCGTGGACGTGAACCGTATGTGCAGTTGACGGACTTTGAGCGAGGGCGTATAGTGGGCATGCGGGAGGCCGGGTGGACGTACCGCCGAATTGCTCAACACGTGGGGCGTGAGGTCTCCACAGTACATCGATGTTGTCGCCAGTGGTCGGCGGAAGGTGCATGTGCCCGTCGACCTGGGACCGGACCGCAGCGACGCACAGATGCACGCCAAGACCGTAGGATCCTACGCAGTGCCGTACGGGACCGCACCGCCACTTCCCAGCAAATTAGGGACACTGTTGCTCCTGGGGTATCGGCGAGGACCATTCGCAACCGTCTCCATGAAGCTGGGCTACGGTCCCGCACACCGTTAGGCCGTCTTCCGCTCACGCCCCAACATCGTACAGCCCGCCTCCAGTGGTGTCGCGACAGGCATGAATGGAGGGACAAATGGAGACGTATCGTCTTCAGCGATGATAGTCGCTTCTGCCTTGGTGCCAATGATGGTCGTATGCGTGTTTGGCGCCGTGCAGGTGAGCGCCATAATCAGGACTGCATACGACCGAGGCACACAGGGCCAACACCCGGCATCATGGTGTGGGGAGCGATCTCCTACACTGGCCGTATACCTCTGGTGATCGTCGAGGGGACACTGAATAGTGCACGGTACATCCAAACCGTCATCGAACCCATCGTTCTACCATTCCTAGACCGGCAAGGGAACTTGCTGTTCCAACAGGACAATGCACGTCCTCATGTATCCCGTGCCACCCAACGTGCTCTAGAAGGTGTAAGTCAACTACCCTGGCCAGCCAGATGTCCGGATCCGTCTCCCATTGAGCAAGTTTGGGACTGGATGAAGCGTCGTCTCACGCGGTCTGCACGTCCAGCACGAACGCTGGTCCAACTGAGATGCCAGATGGAAATGGCATGGCAAGCCGTTCCACAGGACTACATCCAGCATCTCTACGATCGTCTCCATGGGAGAATAGCAGCCTGCATTGCTGCGAAAGGTGGATATACACTGTACTAGTGCCGACATTGTGCATGCTCTGTTGCCTGTGTCTATGTGCCTGTGGTTCTGTCAGTGTGATCATGTGATGTATCTGACCCCAGGAATGTGTCAATAAAGTTTCCCCTTCCTGGGACAATGAATTCACGGTGTTCTTATTTCAATTTCCAGGAGTGTAGAATGGGTCACCCTCAGGACCAAGATTCAGTCTGTAGATTCATGGACTGGTTGTGAATGGGGGCGTGTAACTGTTCATCATGTTGTTGTGCCTCAGTGAACTGATCATAATTGAGAGAAGATGACTAGGCACTGATGCATAAAAAATAATTTGCCACAACAAAATGGCAGATATCCATGATGAAGTGGACATTGTAGTCTAAATCCTGAAACCATCGGAGGTGTCTTTCAAATAGAGTCAGCAAGCGGGTGATGATCTGAAGTTAGACACTGCTTTGTAAAGCACCAATTACTCCATGCCATGTGCAGACAACTGGCTTTGAACAAAATGACCTTGCATGAGAAGTAACAGAGTGGCCGTTGCACACATCTTTCGTTGTAGCACAATCTTGATAGTGGTGTCACTCATGTCTGCTGTTATAGTGAGCTGTGCATCAGGAAGGGAGTGTGCCAAGGTGATGGCCTAGGTAAGGCAGTCCTTAATTCTTTCAAAAGCAGATTGCTTCTCACTTATGAAATGAGTTTGCATTTGTTCATGGTATTTTTGCCGGCGAGAGCTTGTGTTAGTGGTTTATGCAAAGAGGCTGCCTGTGGAAGACATCTTCTGCAGAAATTTATCATGCATAAGAACCAATGTACTTCTTGATAGTCTTATGGTGGTGGCAGTTGTTGGACGGTCTCTGTACATTGTGGTGTGGGATAGAAGCCCAATGCATTGACAGTGTGTTAAAGAAAGATAACTTCTTTGAGTCAGAATTGACATTTGTACTTACTGGTTATGACACCATTATGAGAGAGGGCTCAAAAACTGTTTGAGGTGGTTGTTTTGAGACTTATCATCTGATGAGAAAATTAAAATGTCATGACGGTAAGCATAAGTGAATGGGAATTTGAAGAGTAAACCATCAATGAAGTGTTGCCATGTTTGTGCCATCTTGTTAAGCCTGTATGGCATGAACATAAATTCAAACAAACTGAAAAACATGATAATTGCTGCTTTGTGAACATCATCTAGATCTACAGGTATTTGTAGGTACACCATCTTACAGTCAATAACACTAAAACTAGAGGTGCTTACCAAGTAGTGGGTGAAGGCCTGGATGTTTGGTACCAGGCAATTGCCCATAACACTATGAGTGTTAAGGCCTCTATAATCACTGCACAGTCAGAGAGATCCGTTCTTTTTGGGACAAATTTTTGGGAGGAGCCCAGGAACTGTCAAAGGGGCTAAATGCTTCTGCTTGTAAGAGCTTGTCCATGGCAATTCAGTGGCTCCTGGTAGGTCTGATGGTAGCTGATGTGCTGTGTGGCATACTAGGGGGCCAGGTGTGGTGATGATCTTATGGACTGTCCCATTCCTAATGGCACACTGTCTAAATTGTTCTTGCAGGGAGGCATATGAAGACGCGATAGAGGTTTGGCAAGCAAGTGGTGCTATACTGATTTGTTGGAGTAGCTGGGTGCAATGTTGACAGCTCATTCTTGAGCAGTGATGGAGGGTTTGGTTTGATATGGTGCAAAGACGTCAGTGAGGTAGAGGGAACAAATAGAAGTGTTTGACGTAGCCAGTTGACAACCTTTCTTACTGTGTGAAGTTCACGTTTGACATCTCGGGTCTTGTGTCTGATGACGTTGTTGTCATGTTGCAAGGAAAGTTCATTTTACACATGTTGAAATAGAATTGTTGAATATGTTGAATACCGTCAATGATGTGGAGGCTTTAATGGAGAAGCTGATGACTCTCGTGTATGACCACGGAGATGGTGGTAGTTGCACAGAACAAGGTGTACCATTGTGGTAGGCCACTGAGGGGCATGGTTGAGTACACCATAAGTGGAGCAGCCGCAGGTTGTGTGCGCTAGCACACTGCTAGTTGAGTCAAGGACCAAGTGGAAGAACAACAGAAAGCCTGTGCCTGGTTCTGCTATATCCATGATGATAAATGTACATGTGAATTCTTTGTTGAGGCTGAAGTCCAGCATGTTGTGGACCGTACACTCAAATTGTCAAATCATTTTCTGCATGGAGTTGAACAGGTGCACGGGGATGGAGTCTGGCCTAGTGAAGAAGCCAACGAAGTGCTGATCTCTGAGCTGTGGCAATGAGGTATAGCTGGACACTGATGTGGTCACGAACAAAAAGTCTGTTACCATGAAGGAGAGAGAGCACATGTGGCCCATCATAGTCATTGTGGGAATCAAGATGACTTAAATATCCTATGTAGTCTGGTGCACTTCCAGCGAACTTAGCTTGTAATTTTGGAAATTGCATTGAGAATGGAAATTGCGGGTGGAGTCAGTGTATATTACATGATACCAACCAAAAGCTGTTGTACACAGGTGCAGCATGGTCAGTGGCATGATGCACTGCTTTGTAAAGCAGGCACAATGCAGATGGTAAGGAGAGAGAGGTTTGTTGATGCCATGTGATGGTCATTGCTCTAGCCAGGCTTGGTGAAGTCAGAATCAGCAGAAGTTGGACACGGTCGGCTCGGCTTGAGATTGGAGTGCAGTTGTTTGTACTACCATTAAAACTGTGTGTCATTGGGTGACAGTATTGGTGTGATGTCTCTGTTGTATGATAGAGTATGTCAAGTCCCCAAGTTGAAGACATATGTCAAAAAGTTCATTCTCATGGGTCACCATGGCTAATTGGGCTTGTGGGTGGGGGAGGGGCCTTCACAACCCACAGAGTCCATAATATGTGGTTGAGGCACGAGATGAAGGTAGATCTGTGTGCAGAGACAATGCCGTAATTTTAATAAAAATGCGTCGTCATAAATATTGTGACAAATTTGTTCCCATTGGTGCAGGTAGGCAGCAGAGTAATGTAGCTTTCATAGTCTCATACTTGTGTGCTGAGGATGGGATGACATCACTTATTGTGTCCAGATGTCCCCCTAAGTGGCTTAGTAGGGTGACAAATTTCGTGCCATCACTGATGATGTCACTTGATTTGAAGATGCTGACCACAATGATGAACAATAACATTGGATGGTCTGGCCAGACTGGTGGTAGTTTGAGGTGTTTCTGTGGTCGGTAGGTTGGCAACACGAGATTCATAGGGGAAGAGTAGCAAAGCAAGTATTGTCCATTCGCGACACAACATGGCTCATGGTAGATGACACAAGAGGTGATGCAGTCGGCTATATGAGAATTGGAATGATCAGATTCAGGTGTGGCAGGGCTTATGTCTCTTCAGAACTGAGTAGGCATGAATCCAAGTGGGTGGATTGCTGTGGCTCAGCTGTAGTCCAATCTGTAAAGGAGATGGGTCCTGAGCATGATCGCCTGATTGTTTGTTACTTTCCATTGTTTGGCCCTGTTACATACTAACATAGCATGGCCCAAGAGCTGTCACTGTCACTTTTGATTACTTGGGCTACATGGCATGTCTTGGTATGAGAAACGCTGTCCACAGATCTAAATTGTGTGGCATAAAGGGGGCATGACAGCATTATTGTAGTTGTGCAATAGTGGGAAATGGTGAAATTACGTGTTAACACAGTCGTCTGGGATCACCAGTGTAGGTAGAGAGCATGGGCAATGATGGAGGTCAAATAATCACAACACCCAGATACAATGTAGAACATATTTGTTACCATCAGAGCATACACAAGACAAGTAACCGAACACAACAAAGCCATAAGCCAGACTGGCTGTCAGAGAGTTTCTGCTAGGGGTTCTGTTTTACTGCCATGAAAGCTGTTTGTCAGTGCAGTGTTCCCACTTCATGTTTAAAGTTTGTTTACCTCCTCTATGAAGATGACTCTGATGAGCATGCTTCCACAATTCATGGCTAATTTTTATATGGGAACTAATTCACAATTAACACTCAGCAGCCATTATACCAAGGTGTGAGTGTATTAATACATATGCCTGCAGAAAATTTCAGGACCACAACCATGTCACTACCTCTCTGTTACATCTCCATGTTTTCCTTCTGCATGTCTAACAAACTAAGCCAGTAAACATGATGTTATCTGATTGTACATTTTCTCTTTGCTAATGCAACTGATGTGATTCCTAAATAAACAGCTATAACTCTCTACATACATAAATGTTGGTAAGTGTGTGTGTTCATTTGTTTATTTTCCAGGGCAGCTCTGGAACCCTAAAGACATTTCTACCAAACTAGGTACGCACATTACTTGGGGCCGGGAGACTATTAACTATTTGTAAGACTGGGAAAAAAGTGATACATAAGAATAATTCTGGAACATTTAAAGCAAACCAAGCTTGGCATGTGTATCAGTTACAATTGGGGAAAAAGATATACTGTTTGGATAAGATTTCTCTAGCACCGTACGGAGTTAAGTCAGCTCGTGAAGCTGTTGACATTTAAAAATAATCAAAAACTGACTAGCTAGTGTTGAACAAATATGACATATTATCTGGAAAAATCTTATGTGACTATAACATATACCCCATCACAGGAAGAGAAAACGGAGAGCAGAGGGCATGAGGTTTATTTAAGCAGATGATAGGGAGGGAGCAAAAACTTTCATATTCAGGTAACTTATGGGAATGCAGTTGCTTTGAAAATGACAGTGTGTGAAAATGACAGTGTGTGCACATGTAAAAATACTGGCAGTTATTGACAGCATCACCCAGCTGCATTCCTGTAAGTTATTTGAACATTCTATATGCCGAGAGAAAATCAGGTCTCACACTTCCATGTTGCTAACTGTTGCTGTTGATCACAATGAATAAAATGGCATCACTCCAGAAGCAAGGTCCCATCAAAGACTGATGGAGAGCACTTATGGCTATTGTGTACTGGTCATGGAAAGGTGGCTGGAGGCAGACTAAATTTGACTGATTGCAGGGGGGTTAGTTGAGTTGTATATGCAGAATGGTTCAAAACAAAGCTACCTTCAATGTGAATTGCGTTATAGGACACACCTAGTCATGGAGAAATTTCAACCACTTTGCATGTATGTGATGTGCTATCTCAGAACAAAAACTGTGGACAATATACATCTCTAATGCCTCTTTTTGTGTGGACTGGGCTGGAAAAGTAGTGATATGGATGCTCAACACTAGAATGCATGACTCAAATTCAACCTATATTAATAGGAATATGATTCCCCCCCCCCCTCTCTCTCTCTCTTTCTTTCTCTCTCCTTCTGTCAAACTCTTTCTCTGGCCTCTCTCTCTCTCTCTTTCTATTTCTCTCTTTATGCAGCCCGTTATGAATTCTTCTCCTGTGGAAACATCTTTACCCTACAGTAGCACTTGTACTCAATGACATCAGTTATTTGTTGGATGTACTCCACTCTGAGTCTTCGCTTAAATTTTTACTCTTTGTAGCTCCCTCTAGTACCAAGGAAGTTATTTGTTAATGTCTTGATACATGTCCTATCATCCTATCCCTTATTAATGTAAGTGTTTTTCATGTGTTCCTTTCTTCACTGATTATGGTAAGAAACTCTTCATTCCTTATCTTTCAGTCAACCTAATTTTCAACATCCTTCAGTAGCACCAAATTTCAAATGCTTTGATACTCTTCTCTCCCACAGTCCATGATGCATTGTTATACAGTGCTGTGCCCCAAACATACATTTTTAGAAATTTCTTGCCAATGTTTAATACTAGTAGACATCTTTCAGCCAGGAATGCTCTGTTTGCCTGTGCTAGTCTACTTTTTGTGTCCTTTTTGCTTTTCACACCACACATTATTTTGCTTTCATAGTAGGAGAACTGATTAACTTCATCTACTTATGGTCGTGCTCTTGAATTTATCACGTATCTCATTTCTGCTACTCTCATTACTTTCCTCTTGCTTTGATTTACTCTCAGTTCATGTTCTATACTCACCAGACTATTCGTTCTACTCAATAAGTCCTGTAGTTCTGCTTCTCTTTCTCTGATTATAGCAATTTTAACAGTGAATCTTACCACTGATATTGATATTGTGAAAGTACAAGATTTTCCAGTTGCTTTGTAAATAAAATTTTTGGGAATACTTCATTTTATTCACTGAGGTCAAAATCTCATACTAATTTTGAATATAAATGAACAAGATTTATTAGTAGAAGATCTGTTTACTTGTGTTCTAGAAAAATCATCCAGAACTTAAAAGTTTA